>NC_052308.1:56975224-57235224 GCF_016432855.1 Salvelinus namaycush | reverse complement strand
TACCAGGTAGTTGAGGTAATAATGAGGCTATAAGGAGTACCAGTACTGAGTCAATGTGCAGGGGTACCAGGTAGTTGAGGTAATAATGAGGCTATAAGGAGTACCAGTACTGAGTCAATGTGCAGGGGTACCAGGTAGTTGAGGTAATAATGAGGCTATAAGGAGTACCAGTACTGAGTCAATGTGCAGGGTACCAGGTAGTTGAGGTAATAATGAGACCTTAAGTACCAGTACTGAGTCAATGTGCAGGGTACCAGGTAGTTGAGGTAATAATGAGACTATAAGGAGTACCAGTACTGAGTCAATGTGCAGGGGTACCAGATAGTTGAGGTAATAATGAGACTATAAGGAGTACCAGTACTGAGTCAATGTGCAGGGGTACCAGGTAGTTGAGGTAATAATGAGGCTATAAGGAGTACCAGTACTGAGTCAATGTGCAGGGGTACCAGGTAGTTGAGGTAATAATGAGACTATAAGGAGTACCAGTACTGAGTCAATTTGCAGGGGTACCAGGTAGTTGAGGTAATAATGAGACTATAAGGAGTACCAGTACTGAGTCAATGTGCAGGGTACCAGGTAGTTGGGGTAATAATGAGACTATAAGGAGTACCAGTACTGAGTCAATGTGCAGGGGTACCAGGTAGTTGAGGTAATAATGAGACTATAAGGAGTACCAGTACTGAGTTAATGTGCAGGGTACCAGGTAGTTGAGGTAATAATGAGACTATAAGGAGTACCAGTACTGAGTCAATGTGCAGGGGTACCAGGTAGTTGAGGTAATAATGAGACTATAAGGAGTACCAGTACTGAGTCAATGTGCAGGGGTACGAGGTAGTTGAGGCCAGTACTGAGCCAATGTGCAGGGGTACGAGGTAGTTGAGGTAATAATGAGGCTATAAGGAGTACCAGTACTGAGTCAATGTGCAGGGGTACCAGGTAGTTGAGGTAATAATGAGGCTATAAGGAGTACCAGTACTGAGTCAATGTGCAGGGTACCAGGTAGTTGAGGTAATAATGAGACTATAAGGAGAACCAGTACTGAGTCAATGTGCAGGGTACCAGGTAGTTGATGTAATAATGAGACTATAAGGAGTACCAGTACTGAGTCAATGTGCAGGGTACCAGGTAGTTGAGGTAATAATGAGGCTATAAGGAGTACCAGTACTGAGTCAATGTGCAGGGGTACCAGGTAGTTGAGGTAATAATGAGGCTATAAGGAGTACCAGTACTGAGTCAATGTGCAGGGGTACCAGGTAGTTGAGGTAATAATGAGGCTATAAGGAGTACCAGTACTGAGTCAATGTGCAGGGTACCAGGTAGTTGAGGTAATAATGAGACCTTAAGGAGTACCAGTACTGAGTCAATGTGCAGGGTACCAGGTAGTTGAGGTAATAATGAGACTATAAGGAGTACCAGTACTGAGTCAATGTGCAGGGGTACCAGGTAGTTGAGGTAATAATGAGACTATAAGGAGTACCAGTACTGAGTCAATGTGCAGGGGTACCAGGTAGTTGAGGTAATAATGAGGCTATAAGGAGTACCAGTACTGAGTCAATGTGCAGGGGTACCAGGTAGTTGAGGTAATAATGAGACTATAAGGAGTACCAGTACTGAGTCAATGTGCAGGGGTACCAGGTAGTTGAGGTAATAATGAGACTATAAGGAGTACCAGTACTGAGTCAATGTGCAGGGTACCAGGTAGTTGAGGTAATAATGAGACTATAAGGAGTACCAGTACTGAGTTAATGTGCAGGGTACCAGGTAGTTGAGGTAATAATGAGACTATAAGGAGTACCAGTACTGAGTCAATGTGCAGGGGTACCAGGTAGTTGAGGTAATAATGAGACTATAAGGAGTACCAGTACTGAGTCAATGTGCAGGGGTACCAGGTAGTTGAGGTAATAATGAGACTATACTGAGTACCAGTACTGAGCCAATGTGCAGGGGTACCAGGTAGTTGAGGTAATAATGAGGCTATAAGGAGTACCAGTACTGAGTCAATGTGCAGGGGTACCAGGTAGTTGAGGTAATAATGAGGCTATAAGGAGTACCAGTACTGAGTCAATGTGCAGGGTACCAGGTAGTTGAGGTAATAATGAGACTATAAGGAGAACCAGTACTGAGTCAATGTGCAGGGTACCAGGTAGTTGATGTAATAATGAGACTATAAGGAGTACCAGTACTGAGTCAATGTGCAGGGTACCAGGTAGTTGAGGTAATAATGAGGCTATAAGGAGTACCAGTACTGAGTCAATGTGCAGGGGTACCAGGTAGTTGAGGTAATAATGAGGCTATAAGGAGTACCAGTACTGAGTCAATGTGCAGGGGTACCAGGTAGTTGAGGTAATAATGAGGCTATAAGGAGTACCAGTACTGAGTCAATGTGCAGGGTACCAGGTAGTTGAGGTAATAATGAGACCTTAAGGAGTACCAGTACTGAGTCAATGTGCAGGGTACCAGGTAGTTGAGGTAATAATGAGACTATAAGGAGTACCAGTACTGAGTCAATGTGCAGGGGTACCAGGTAGTTGAGGTAATAATGAGACTATAAGGAGTACCAGTACTGAGTCAATGTGCAGGGGTACCAGGTAGTTGAGGTAATAATGAGGCTATAAGGAGTACCAGTACTGAGTCAATGTGCAGGGGTACCAGGTAGTTGAGGTAATAATGAGACTATAAGGAGTACCAGTACTGAGTCAATGTGCAGGGGTACCAGGTAGTTGAGGTAATAATGAGACTATAAGGAGTACCAGTACTGAGTCAATGTGCAGGGTACCAGGTAGTTGAGGTAATAATGAGACTATAAGGAGTACCAGTACTGAGTCAATGTGCAGGGGTACCAGGTAGTTGAGGTAATAATGAGACTATAAGGAGTACCAGTACTGAGTTAATGTGCAGGGTACCAGGTAGTTGAGGTAATAATGAGACTATAAGGAGTACCAGTACTGAGTCAATGTGCAGGGGTACCAGGTAGTTGAGGTAATAATGAGACTATAAGGAGTACCAGTACTGAGTCAATGTGCAGGGGTACCAGGTAGTTGAGGTAATAGAGGTAATATGTACATGTAGGTAGGGGTAAAAGTGACTAGGCTATCAGGATGGAGATTATATCTCTTCATCCAGGGAGTGCACACACACACACACACACACACACACACACACACACACACACACACACACACACACACACACACACACACACAGAGGGAGGGAATGTTGTGTTTGTTTAATATTGTTTTAGGACTATGAAAATGGACAAAAGGATTAGCCTATGTATTATGAAAACAACAAAAAGAAATGGGAAAATGGGAGAGGAGAAATGACTAGAGACAGTGTTGTTTAACTCACTGACCATGACCCATGAGTTCTTCTTACCTTTGTTCAGTAGAAAAGTCTCCCTCTCTAAACTCTATAGGAAGATTCATAGACTGGTCACTCTTCATGGACACACAGCTGGGTACAGGGGAGGCTGGTCTCTCCTGCTTGATTGGACTTCAACACAACAGAGACAAACATTACATTTCTCACAGACAGGGATTTGTTTAAAATCTATCACTTGATGGTTTCATTTCAGAGAGGCATCAATCATGTTTTTTTTTGCAAAATGCTATATATCTGCCTCACTCTAAAATGTGACCGATCGGCTAAATAAACGAAATGTATGATGTTTTTGGTTTATGTCAGTTTCATTGTTTGTTATGCTTTAAATTGTTATTTTATGGTTGTGAGTGGTAAAATTAACTAGAAAATTTTATATTTTGCAATTCTGAATAATTTCTAATTTAGTAAGGAATTACACATTATTCAGTACTACTGCAGTTGCTACATAATTCCAATAGATGGCAGCATAAGACCACAAATGACATTTCAGAAGATTAGTTTAGTTTTCTCCCTGGATACACCACCACTCCCCCTCACAGGAAAACTCCTGTGTGCTTCTTTCTGTCCCTTTCCACACTGCTAACGCAAGAGGAAGGACTGAAAATGCATTTAACAGATTACTGTGAAGTAATATAATGATGATTCATGTTTATTATTACCTGTTCTTATGTGAAAGCGAAGGGCATGTTGAGGTAAATTTACTAACCGGAGGGTTGAATGATGTAATTTATTGGAGGACTGGAAGACGCACTCTTGTCTTTTATATTCCGAGTTTGTTTACTCGCGATATCAGATATTAAGATGGTTGTTAATGTTTTATAATGTATGTATACTAGAGTTGAGGTTCTGACTAGTGATAATTTACCCGGGGTTCAATACCTGCGTTTGTCACTATTTTTTTTCTCTCCCAAAAGCAACACAGGCATAATATGAGATATATAACTAACTAAAGTAAAGAGTGACCTTTTTAGAAAATCATGGGACATATAGTCTGTGGTTTCATGCTATTTTATGTCAATAATATTGCTGCTTGTAGCCTATAACTGATGCTTCATGGTCTTATGCTGCCATCTATTGGAAATATTTAGCAATTAAAAGTTATTAATTCACCTACAGACATTGGTGATGCAGCTGAGAAATACAGTGTATTTTTCTCATTAATCCCTTAGATCAGTCTCAAACCTGCCCCACCTATCCTACCCCAATTGCTGGACTTTCATATAGATGTTACCAGGTCACACAGTTCAAACCACATTTGATAAACATGTCTTGTTCATCAAGTGTTCTGCCTTGCAATAACAAATATAATAAAATAACAAAACAATAAAAGCAAAATGCTTAGACAGGTTTTGATGAACAAAAACAAAATGTTTCTAGAAGTGTTCTACGCTACCGTACCCTAGAATTAGGGTTAAGGCTAAAATAGGTAATATGTTGGGTTAGAGTTTCTGTATAGCACTTTGTGACATCTGCTGATATAAAAGGGCTTTATAAATACATTTGATTGATTGTTAGGTTTAGGGTTTTTAAGGCAAAAAACATTATGGGTTTATAGCTCTCTTGCTCCTCCCTGTGGCCTTCTGTGGGTACTACATAACTCATTCACAACACCTGCTAGGCTCATAATCTGAGGTAGCAACTGCGTCAGATCTACAAATCAATTAGCTAGACCTGTCCATTTGGTTTGTAACTCAGTGAACCTGCGCAGCATTCACTCAATTCGATGCCTACAAACGAACATTTAGATGCATATCAAATTACCCAGCAGCCATTTAGAAATAAGATATCGTAAAAAAAAATGTTTATCTTCTTTTAAAAATGTATTCTGACTGTTTAAATTGGCCACATCTTGAAAAAGAGGACAGTAATAATAGTAATAATAATTGAATGAAGATATACCCATCTAAAATCTATTAACTGATAATCTGAGAATAGTAATATTGAAGGTACCCATAAGCAACCATTTCTGATTAAAAAACAAATGTGATGCATTTTGGAAATAAACTGTTAATAATTATTTCAAAAATTGTCATCTCACCTCTTAGCTTTGGTGTCATGTTCCCCAGAGAGACTCATTTTAGAGGCAGGGCCCCCCTCCTCTCTCTCCCCAGAGAGACTCATTTTAGAGGCAGGTCCCTCCTCTCTCTCCCCAGAGAGACTCATTTTAGAGGCAGGTCCCTCCTCTCTCTCCCCAGAGAGACTCATTTTAGAGGCAGGTCCCTCCTCTCTCTCCCCAGAGAGACTCATTTTAGAGAACTGAAACCTAATCAGAGATCCAACATGTTGGTTGTGGTTAACACAGTAATTCTTTAATGTCAATTGTTATCATTTATTAATTATCTCCTATAAAACATTTACTAACAGACATAGAAACAATCAGATGATTTAATGCAATCACATGAATATGTAGCTGTGAAATGACATCTCCATGGTAACTGTCAATAATAATAATAAGTCACTGTTTGTTAAGGTAGTTATAGACAGTACAGCAACAATAACAATAATAATAATAATAATAATAATAAGTCACTGTTTGTTAAGGTAGTTATAGACAGTACAGCAACACAAGGCCATGTCTCACAATTATTTGTGAATTAAAAGTATGATATTTATTGTCTTTCAATCTGTTATTTTCTAAATGTATCTGAGAATGTAGACAGAAGGGCTGAAATGGACATGATGGATCTGAGGGGGAAATCATTGATCCATTCAGAAAGGTTTTTTGCAACAGGTAAGAGAGTTTATATTATGTAAAGTAGACTAGGTTATAATGTATAGTAGAGGTTGTTAGTGATATGTATATGTTATTTCATGTAAAGTAGACCAGGTTATAATGTATAATAGTGGGTTGTTAGTGATATGCAGATGTTATATTATGTAAAGTAGACTAGGTTATAATGTATAGTAGTGGGTTGTTAGTGATATGTAGATGTTATATTATGTAAAGTAGACTAGGTTATAATGTATAGTAGTGGGTTGTTAGTGATATGTAGATGTTATATTATGTAAAGTAGACTAGGTTATAATGTATAATAGCAGTTTGTTAGTGATATGTAGATGTTATGTTATGTAAAGTAGACTAGGTTATAATGTATAGTAGTGGGTTGTTAGTGATATGTAGATGTTATATTATGTAAAGTAGGCTACGTTATAATGTATAATAGAGGTTTGTTAGTGATATGCAGATCAAGGTCTATACCTCGGCTATAGCCTACATATCATAGATGACCAGTCTAAACCTGTTCAGATCAGTTCACAGAGACCATCAGGTTTGTCAGCATGATAAGTGATCATAGCTCCAACCTACTCTGACTATTGAATGTCTGAGGTAGTCCTAACCTTATAATAGTTTGTAGGTAACCTAGACCTACAGTACGAGAGTCTGCCCGTCTTACCTACAAATCAACACATTTATTTAATGTTACCGAGAAATATGTTCCACAGTTTCAACAGCCATTTTGTAACTGCGTAGGCTACAAACATATTTTTAATTTCATATGAGGAAATCACATAACTTACAGTCACTGCTGCAGCCGCCTGTTTTCTTGCAGATGAAGTAGCTTTCATAGACAACTCATTCAACCAGCCTAAACAACAGGAAATAAAAGATGTCAAATGGCCAAAAGTGAATCTTGATATAGACATATACATTAGAGAGAGGTATATTGCTACAGATGTTGGATCTTAATTTGAGCCAGTTTGCTACAGCAGCAAAATAATCCTGCAGAAACAGGACATTTTAATTATTATGTGGATTATAATTAATGAACAATTTTTAAATGGAAAAGTGGAATTGATCATCTTCAGAAACCTTTTTTAAAGCTTAATTACACTCAAATACACTACAAGTTTAGTATTTCTGCAACAGGGTGATACAATTAAGATCCTACATCTGTACAGACATTATGTCTTTATCTAAATGCTGTTTGAGTTATTAATAATAACGTTGCAACTGTCAGCTGCTGTAAACCTCTGTGATTGGATGTTATAGACCCCCATACATGTACACTTATCTGTACAGATGTAGGATCTTAATTTGATCACCCCACACTGCAGAATAACTTTCCAGCAATGCAGGAAATGTAAAACTTGTAGTGTATTTGAGGTTTAAAAAGGTTTCTGAAGTTTGTAAAGTCCACTTAGAAATTTCAGACTTGAGTTTTCCTTGTGTAGCAACCCCAACAAAAAAATAATTATAATTCACATACTAATTCACATTTCCTGTTGCTGCAGGAATATTTTCCCGCTGTAGTAAACTGACCTTGTAAATATACTTGGTGAATAAAGGTGATTTGATTCTGCAAAGGTTGAGTCTCTAGATTCCCTTGCTGCTCTGGAGAAATAATGAAGTGGTTGTCATGGTGATTTAAACTGGGACTGGTTATCTCCCAACTCTGAGACTGGGACTGGTTATCTCCCAACTCTGAGGACATGTCATTGTGATGTCATTAGTTACATTTCACCCAGTTGATAAAGACAGCTACAAGGCTGAACCCAGAAGACAACTCTAAATCAACACTTACTGATATTATCCTAAAATCATTTAATATTATTGTGTCTCTTTGTTCAACAGGTAGTCTATGATATTAATATTGTAGCAAACAGCGGGGCAGTGAACCCAGGTCGCTGGAGAAAAAGGAAAACACCCTACGCAGCAATAGTGTTAACCCAGTATCAGTATAAACAGGGTTAACCCAGTATCAGTATAAATAGGGTTAACCCAGTATCAGTATAAATAGTGTTAACCCAGTATCAGTATAAACAGGGTTAACCCAGTATCAGTATAAACAGGGTTAACTCAGTATCAGTATAAATAGGGTTAACCCAGTATCAGTATAAATAGGGTTAACCCAGTATCAGTATCAATAGGGTTAACCCAGTATCAGTATAAATAGGGTTAACCCAGTATCAGTATTAATAGTCTTAACCCAGTACCAGTATAAATAGGGTTAACCCAGTATCAGTACCAATACAGTTAACCCAGTATCATTACCAATACAGTTAACCCAGTATCAGTATAAACAGGGTTAACCCAGTATCAGTATAAATAGGGTTAACCCAGTACCAGTATAAATAGGGTTAACCCAGTATCAGTATAAATAGGGTTAACACAGTATCAGTATAAATAGTGTTAACCCAGTATCAGTATAAATAGGGTAAAACCAGTATCAGTATCAATAGGGTTAAACCAGTATCAGTATAAAAAGGGTTAACCCAGTATCAGTATCAATAGGGTTAACCCAGTATCAGTACCAATACAGTTAACCCAGTATCAGTACCAATACAGTTAACCCGGTATCAGTATAAACAGGGTTAACCCAGTATCAGTATAAATAGGGTTAACCCAGTATCAGTATAAATAGGGTTAACCCAGTATCAGTATAAATAGGGTTAACCCAGTATCAGTATAAATAGTGTTAACCCAGTATTAGTATCAATAGGGTTAACCCAGTATCAGTATAAATAGGGTTAACCCAGTATCAGTATAAATAGGGTAAAACCAGTATCAGTATAAATAGGGTTAACCCAGTATCAGTATAAATAGGGTTAACCCAGTATCAGTGTAAATAGGGTTAACCCAGTATCAGTGTAAATAGGGTTAATCCAGTATCAGTGTAAATAGTGTTAACCCAGTATCAGTATCAATAGGGTTGACCCAGTATCAGTGTACATAGGGTTAACCCAGTATCAGTATAAATAGTGTTAACCCAGTATCAGTATAAATAGGGTTAACCCAGTATCAGTATAAATAGGGTTAACCCAGTATCAGTATTAATAGGGTTAACCCAGTATCAGTATAAATAGTGTTAAACCAGTATCAGTATAAATAGTGTTAACCCAGTATCAGTATAAATAGGGTTAACCCAGTATCAGTATAAATAGGGTTAACCCGGTATCAGTATCAATAGGGTTAAACCAGTATCAGTATAAATAGTGTTAAGGCAGTATCAGTATAAATAGGGTTAACTCAGTATCAGTATCAATAGGGTTAACCCAGTATCAGTATGAATAGGGTTAACCCAGTATCAGTATAAATAGGGTTAACCCAGTATCAGTATAAATAGTGTTAACCCAGTATTAGTATCAATAGGGTTAACCCAGTATCAGTATAAATAGGGTTAACCCAGTATCAGTATCAATAGGGTTAACTCAGTATCAGCATCAATAGGGTTAACCCAGTATCAGTATAAATAGTGTTAAACAGTATCAGTATAAATAGTGTTAACCCAGAATCAGTAAAAACAGGGTTAACCCAGTATCAGTAGAAATAGTGTTAACCCAGTATCAGTATTAATAGGGTTAACCCAGTATCAGTATAAATACAGTTAACCCAGTATCAGTAGAAATAGTGTTAACCCAGTATCAGTAAAAACAGGGTTAACCCAGTATCAGTATAAATACAGTTAACCCAGTATCAGTATTAATAGGGTTAACCCAGTATCAGTATTAATAGTGTTAACCCAGTATCAGTATAAATAGTGTTAACCCAGTATCAGTATAAATAGTGTTAACCCAGTATCAGTATAAATAGTGTTAACCCAGTATCAGTATCAATAGGGTTATCGCAGTATCAGTGTAAACAGGGTTAACCCAGTATCAATATAAACAGGGTTAACCCAGTATCAGTATAAATAGTGTTATCCCAGTATCAGTATAAAGAGGTTTAACCCAGTATCAGTATAAATAGGGTTAACCCAGTATCAGTATTAATAGTGTTAACCCAGTATCAGTATAAATAGGGTTATCCCAGTATCAGTACCAATACAGTTAACCCAGTATCATTACCAATACAGTTAACCCAGTATCAGTATAAATAGTGTTAACCCAGTATTAGTATCAATAGGGTTAACCCAGTATCAGTATAAATAGGGTTAACCCAGTATCAGTATAAATAGGGTTAAACCAGTATCAGTATCAATAGGGTTAACCCAGTATCAGTATAAATAGGGTTAAACCAGTATCAGTATCAATAGGGTTAACCCAGTATCAGTATCAATAGGGTTAACCCAGTATCAGTATAAATGGGGTTAGCCCAGTATCAGTACCAATACAGTTAACCCAGTATCAGTATAAATAGGGTTAACCCAGTATCAGTATAAATAGGGTTAACCCAGTATCAGTATAAATAGGGTTAACCCAGTATCAGTATAAACAGGGTTAACCCAGTATCAGTATAAATAGGGTTAACCCAGTATCAGTATAAAGAGGTTTAACCCAGTATCAGTATAAATAGGGTTAACCCAGTATCAGTATTAATAGTGTTAACCCAGTATCAGTATAAATAGGGTTAACCCAGTATCAGTACCAATACAGTTAACCAAGTATCATTACCAATACAGTTAACCCAGTATCAGTATAAACAGGGTTAACCCAGTATCAGTATAAATAGGGTTAACCCAGTACCAGTATCAATAGGGTTAACCCAGTATCAGTATAAATAGGGTTAACCCAGTATCAGTATAAATAGGGTTAACCCAGTATCAGTATCAATAGGGTTAACACAGTATCAGTATAAATAGGGTTAACCCAGTATCAGTATAAATAGGGTTAACCCAGTATCAGTATAAATAGTGTTAACCCAGTATCAGTATCAATAGGGTTAACCCAGTATCAGTATAAATAGGGTTAACCCAGTATCAGTATAAATAGGGTTGAACCAGTATCAGTATCAATAGGGTTAAACCAGTATTAGTATCAATAGGGTTAACCCAGTATCAGTATATACAGGGTTAACCCAGTATCAGTATAAACAGGGTTAACCCAGTATCAGTATAAATAGGGTTAACCCAGTATCAGTATAAATAGGGTTAAACCAGTATCAGTATCAATAGGGTTAACCCAGTATCAGTATCAAAAGGGTTAACCCAGTATCAGTATAAATAGGGTTAACCCAGTATCAGTATCAATAGGGTTAACCCAGTATCAGTATCAATATGGTTAACCCAGTATCAGTATCAATAGGGTTAACCCAGTATCAGTATAAATGGGGTTAACCCAGTATCAGTATAAACATGGTTAACCCAGTATCAGTATAAATAGTGTTAACCCAGTATCAGTTTCAATAGTGTTAACCCAGTATCAGTACAAACAGGGTTAACCCAGTATCAGTTGCAATAGTGTTAACCCAGTATCAGTACAAATAGGGTTAACCCAGTATCAGTATAAACAGGGTTAACCCAGTATCAGTATAAATAGGGTTAACCCAGTATCAGAATAAATAGGGTTAACCCAGTATCAGTATAAATAGGGTTGACCCAGTATCAGTATAAATAGGGTTAACCTAGTATCAGTATAAATAGTGTTAACCCAGTATTAGTATCAATACAGGGTTAACCCAGTATCAGTATAAACAGGGTTAACCCAGTATCAGTATAAATAGGGTTAACCCAGTATCAGTATAAATAGGGTTAACCCAGTATCAGTATCAATAGGGTTAACCCAGTATCAGTATCAATAGGGTTAACCCAGTATCAGTATAAATAGTGTTAACCCAGTATCAGTATCAATAGGGTTAACCCAGTATCAGTATCAATATGGTTAACCCAGTATCAGTATCAATAGGGTTAACCCAGTATCAGTTTCAATAGTGTTAACCCAGTATCAGTACAAACAGGGTTAACCCAGTATCAGTATAAACAGGGTTAACCCAGTATCAGTATAAATAGGGTTAACCCAGTATCAGAATAAATAGGGTTAACCCAGTATCAGTATAAATAGGGTTAACCCAGTATCAGTATAAATAGTGTTAACCCAGTATCAGTATAAATAGTTTTAACCCAGTATCAGTATAAACAGGGTCAACCCAGTGTCAGTATAAACAGTGTTAACCCAGTATCAGTAGAAATAGTGTTAACCCAGTATTAGTATCAATAGGGTTAACCCAGTATCAGTATAAATAGTGTTAAACCAGTATCAGTAGAAATAGTGTTAACCCAGTATCAGTATAAATAGGGTTAACCCAGTATCAGTATAAATAGGGTAAAACCAGTATCAGTATCAATAGGGTTAACCCAGTATCAGTATCAATAGGGTTAAACCAGTATCAGTATAAATAGGGTTAACTCAGTATCAGCATCAATAGGGTTAACCCAGTATCAGTATAAATAGGGTTAACCCAGTATCAGTATAAATAGGGTTAACCCAGTATCAGTATAAATAGTGTTAACCCAGTATTAGTATCAATAGGGTTAACCCAGTATCAGTATAAATAGGGTTAACCCAGTATCAGTATCAATAGGGTTAACTCAGTATCAGCATCAATAGGGTTAACCCAGTATCAGTATAAATAGGGTTAACCCAGTACCAGTATAAATACAGTTAACCCAGTATCAGTATAAATAGTGTTAACCCAGTATCAGTATGAATAGGGTTAACCCAGTATCAGTACCAATAGGGTTAACCCAGTATCAGTATAAATACAGTTAACCCAGTATCAGTATAAATAGTGTTAACCCAGTATCAGTATTAATAGGGTTAACCCAGTATCAGTATAAATACAGTTAACCCAGTATCAGTATTAATAGTGTTAACCCAGTATCAGTATTAATAGTGTTAACCCAGTATCAGTATAAATAGTGTTAACCCAGTATCAGTATCAATAGTGTTAACCCAGTATCAGTAAAAATAGTGTTAACCCAGTATCAGTATCAATAGGGTTATCGCAGTATCAGTGTAAACAGGGTTAACCCAGTATCAATATAAACAGGGTTAACCCAGTATCAGTATAAATAGTGTTATCCCAGTATCAGTATAAAGAGGTTTAACCCAGTATCAGTATAAATAGGGTTAACCCAGTATCAGTATTAATAGTGTTAACCCAGTATCAGTATAAATAGGGTTATCCCAGTATCAGTACCAATACAGTTAACCCAGTATCATTACCAATACAGTTAACCCAGTATCAGTATAAATAGTGTTAACCCAGTATCAGTATAAATAGGGTTAACCCAGTATCAGTATAAATAGGGTTAACCCAGTATCAGTATAAATAGACCAGTATCAGTATAAATATGGTTAACCCAGTATCAGTATAAATAGACCAGTATCAGTATAAATAGGGTTAACCCAGTATCAGTATAAATAGGGTTAACCCAGTATCAGTATAAATAGGGTTAACCCAGTATCAGTACCAATACAGTTAACCCAGTATCAGTATAAATAGGGTTAACCCAGTATCAGTATAAATAGGGTTAACCCAGTATCAGTATAAATAGGGTTAACCCAGTATCAGTATAAACAGGGTTAACCCAGTATCAGTATAAATAGGGTTAACCCAGTATCAGTATAAATAGGGTTAACCCAGTATCAGTATAAATAGGGTTAACCCAGTATCAGTATTAATAGTGTTAACCCAGTATCAGTATAAATAGGGTTAACCCAGTATCAGTACCAATACAGTTAACCAAGTATCATTACCAATACAGTTAACCCAGTATCAGTATAAACAGGGTTAACCCAGTATCAGTATAAATAGGGTTAACCCAGTACCAGTATCAATAGGGTTAACCCAGTATCAGTATCAATATGGTTAACCCAGTATCAGTATCAATACAGTTAACCAAGTATCATTACCAATACAGTTAACCCAGTATCAGAATCAACAGGGTTAACCCAGTATCAGTATCAATAGGGTTAACCCAGTATCAGTATAAATAGGGTTAACCCAGTATCAGTAAAAACAGGGTTAACCCAGTATCAGTAAAAACAGGGTTAACCCAGTATCAGTATCAATAGGGTTAACCCAGTATCAGTAAAAACAGGGTTAACCCAGTATCAGTATTAATAGGGTTAACCCAGTATCAGTAAAAACAGGGTTAACCCAGTATCAGTATAAATAGTGTTAACCCAGTATCAGTACCAATACAGTTAACCAAGTATCATTACCAATACAGTTAACCCAGTATCAGTATAAACAGGGTTAACCCAGTATCAGTATAAATAGGGTTAACCCAGTACCAGTATCAATAGGGTTAACCCAGTATCAGTATAAATAGGGTTAACCCAGTATCAGTATAAATAGGGTTAACACAGTATCAGTATAAATAGTGTTAACACAGTATCAGTATCAATAGGGTTAACCCAGTATCAGTATGAATAGGGTTAACCCAGTATCAGTATAAATAGGGTTAAACCAGTATCAGTATCAATAGGGTTAAACCAGTATTAGTATCAATAGGGTTAACCCAGTATCAGTATATACAGGGTTAACCCAGTATCAGTATAAATAGGGTTAACCCAGTATCAGTATAAATAGGGTTAACCCAGTATCAGTATAAATAGGGTTAAACCAGTATCAGTATCAATAGGGTTAACCCAGTATCAGTATCAAAAGGGTTAACCCAGTATCAGTATAAATAGGGTTAACCCAGTATCAGTATCAATAGGGTTAACCCAGTATCAGTATCAATATGGTTAACCCAGTATCAGTATCAATAGGGTTAACCCAGTATCAGTATAAATGGGGTTAACCCAGTATCAGTATAAACATGGTTAACCCAGTATCAGTATAAATAGTGTTAACCCAGTATCAGTTTCAATAGTGTTAACCCAGTATCAGTACAAACAGGGTTAACCCAGTATCAGTTTCAATAGTGTTAACCCAGTATCAGTACAAATAGGGTTAACCCAGTATCAGTATAAACAGGGTTAACCCAGTATCAGTATAAATAGGGTTAACCCAGTATCAGAATAAATAGGGTTAACCCAGTATCAGTATAAATAGGGTTGACCCAGTATCAGTATAAATAGGGTTAACCTAGTGTCAGTATAAATAGTGTTAACCCGGTATTAGTATCAATACAGGGTTAACCCAGTATCAGTATAAACAGGGTTAACCCAGTATCAGTATAAATAGTGTTAACCCAGTATCAGTATAAATAGGGTTAACCCAGTATCAGTATCAATAGGGTTAACCCAGTATCAGTATCAATAGGGTTAACCCAGTATCAGTATAAATAGTGTTAACCCAGTATTAATATTAATAGGGTTAACCCAGTATCAGTAAAATTGTGTTAACCCAGTATCAGTAAAATTGTGTTAACCCAGTATCAGTATCAATAGGGTTAACCCAGTATCAGTATAAACAGGGTTAACCCAGTATCAGAATCAACAGGGTTAACCCAGTATCAGTATAAATAGGGTTAACCCAGTATCAGAATAAATAGGGTTAACCCAGTATCAGTATAAATAGGGTTAACCCAGTATCAGTATAAATAGTGTTAACCCAGTATCAGTATAAATAGTTTTAACCCAGTATCAGTATAAACAGGGTCAACCCAGTGTCAGTATAAACAGTGTTAACCCAGTATCAGTAGAAATAGTTTTAACCCAGTATCAGTATAATCAGGGTGAACCCTATTTCTGCGATGGGAATTGTCACCTGGCTCAAACTAACCCATACAAGGTAAAATAAATAAATGAAAATACAAAAGCAAGTCCCGTGCTTCAACTACTCAGACCCCTCACACATCCGGGCCATGCATTCTGATGACCTCACAGACGCCATACCACTTCTGACACCAACGTAGCAAACATAAGGGCAGAAATGTAGAGATTCACTACACTATAGTGGAACTATGATACAATTACATTATCATATGAAATGTAGAGGATCACTACACTATAGTGGAACTGATACAATTACATTATCATATGAAATGTAGAGGATCACTACACTATAGTGGAACTGATACAATTACATTATCATATGAAATGTAGAGGATCACTACACTATAGAGGGACTATGATACAATTACATTATCATATGAAATGTAGAGGATCACTACACTATAGAGGACCTATGATACAATTACATTATCATATGAAATGTAGAGGATCACTACACTATAGTGGAACTATGATACAATTACATTATCATATGAAATGTAGAGGATCACTACACTATAGTGGAACTATGATATAATTACATTATCATATGAAATGTAGAGGATCACTACACTATAGAGGAACTATGATACAATTACATTACCATATGAAATGTAGAGGATCACTATAGAGGAACTATGATACAATTACATTATCATATGAAATGTAGAGGTTCACTACACTATAGTGGAACTATGATACAATTACATTATCATATGAAATGTAGAGAATCACTACACTATAGAGGAACTATGATACAATTACATAACCATATGAAATGTTAAATGTGGAACTATACAATTTTAATATTGATATATTGAATTTGACTTGACCAGGTCCAGTCAGCTCCATGTTGTTTGATTAAACTGACACCAACCTGTCTCAGTAGAAGTAGACTGTTAGGAGTGTTTTACTTCACTATACTAACATTACACCATACATTTAATTTATCTACTGTTAGGAGTGTTTTACTTCACTATACTAACATTACACCATACATTTAATTTATCTACTGTTAGGAGTGTTTTACTTCACTATACTAACATTACACCATACATTTAATTTATCTACTGTTAGGAGTGTTTTACTACACTATACTAACATTACACCATACATTTAATTTATCTACTGTTAGGAGTGTTTTACTGTCATTCACTATACTAACATTACACCATACATTTAATTTATCTACTCTTAGGAGTGTTTTACTTCACTATAATAACATTACACCATACATTTAATTTATCTACTGTTAGGAGTGTTTTACTTCACTATACTAACATTACACCATACATTTAATTTATCTACTGTTAGGAGTGTTTCACTTCACTATACTAACATTACACCATACATTTAATTTATCTACTGTTAGGAGTGTTTTACTACACTATACTAACATTACACCATACATTTAATTTATCTACTGTTAGGAGTGTTTTACTTCACTATACTAACATTACACCATACATTTAATTTATCTACTGTTAGGAGTGTTTTACTTCACTATACTAACATTACACCATACATTTAATTTATCTACTGTTAGGAGTGTTTCACTTCACTATACTAACATTACACCATACATTTAATTTATCTACTGTTAGGAGTGTTTTACTTCAATATACTAACATTACACCATACATTTAATTTATCTACTGTTAGGAGTGTTTAACTTCACTATACTAACATTACAACATACATTTAATTTATCTACTGTTAGGAGTGTTTCACTTCACTATACTAACATTACACCATACATTTAATTTATCTACACACTTTACAATAATCCCTGGCAGGATTCTCACCTTGTAGCCTGAATTCACAACCAGAACATGTCAAGTCATTGAGATATTTTCCATTCTGCTGAGAAAGCACCTTCCTGATGACTAGCGCTCTGTATATTCTGATGGATGAGGCCTGAGCTGGAATGTGAAGCTAACTGAACCTGGCTAACACTCTGTATATTCTGATGGATGAGGCCTGAGCTGGAATGTGAAGCTAACTGAACCTGGCTAGCTTTAGAAAACCAGTATATCTAGCTTGCATCATAGTACACCCCTCAGGCTACGTTCAGGTTTCAGCATCAGGTATAAACAGCCTAGTCGTAGGCTACAACCTGGGTTGTATTCATTAGTTTACTCCACAGCCAACAGTTTTAAAATGTTACAGAAACATAAACAGTTTACTCTAAACGCTGTACAATGTGGACTAAACGTTTTCTGTTGCCAAACGTTTTGCTACGGTGGGCACTAATGAATACACACAACCTATTTTGAGGAAGTGTAAGTTGCTGTTAGTCTTTCCACGATATTTATTTGTCTCTTTCACACAACATACCTTCCTGAGTGAAAAGCATTAACAGTAGATTAGAAAGAGAAAATGTTTGTTTGTTGCTTGTTGTGTTTTAAGCCTGTTTTGAGAAGACAAGTCTATAGACCTATGATCCAGTACACTCTTAGAATAAAGGGTTCCAAACGGGTCCTCCGGCTGTCCCCATAGGAGAACGCTTTTGGGTTCCAGGTAGAACTCTTCTGGCTTCCATGTAGAACCCTCTGTGGAAAGGGTTCTTCATGGAACCAAAAAGGGTTCTACCTAGTACCAAAAAGGGTTCTGCAAAAGGTTCTCCTATGGGGACAGCCAGAGAACCCTTTTAGATTCTAGATAGTGTAGGAGCGATCACCCTGGGGCACACAGATGGACACAGAACGAATTCACCCCACGCATCTAATTTATATCGAAAACATTTTAAGGAGAAGAGGACTATTATAACACTGTCCACCAAAAATATAATCAACTATATGAATACACATAACAATATCATCAACTATATGAATACACATAACAATATCATCAACTATATGAATATACATAACAATATCATCAACTATATGAATACACATAACAATATCATCAACTATATGAATACACATAACAATATCATCAACTATATTAATACACATAACAATATCATCAACTATATGAATACACATAACAATATCATCAACTATATGAATACACATAACAATATCATCAACTATATGAATACACATAACAATATCATTAACTATATGAATACACATAACAATATCATCAACTATATGAATAACAATATCATCAACTATATGAATACACATAACAATATCATCAACTATATGAATACACATAACAATATCATCAACTATATTAATACACATAACAATATCATCAACTATATAAAAACACATAACAAAATCATCAACTGTATGAATACACATAACAATATCATCAACTATATTAATACACATAACAATATCATCAACTATATTAATACACATAACAATATCATCAACTATATGAATACACATAACAATATCATCAACTATATTAATACACATAACAATCGTTGTCTTACCTTTTATCTCTCAATAGAAACAGAGTCTGAATGATCACTTGGTCTTTAGTCGAAAGTTACTTCCTTGTGCTTTGCTCATTTACATATCAGGATCTGCCTGTTCTCTCTCCCCTCCCTCTCTCTTTACAGCTCTTACAATGTGCCTTGGCATACATTCTACAACTGTCTGGAACTCTATTGGAGGGATGTGACACCATTCTTCCACAAGAAATTCCATCATTTGGTGTTTTGTTGATGGTTGTGTTCTATTGTGTTGAGACCTGGTGACTGAGACAGCCATGGTATATTGTGAAACAGTCTTCATCACTGAAGCTCCTGCCAAACGTGCCCCAACAACCACCAATCGTTAAGCTCTTCCCAAGCACGGTTGCAGTCTCTCCTGGTAGCAGCTCCTCTCTCTCCAGGGGTAGCAGCTCCTCTCTCCCCAGGGGTAGCAGCTCCTCTCTCCCCAGGGGTAGCAGCTCCTCTCTCCCCAGGGGTAGCAGCTCCTCTCTCCCCAGGGGTAGCAGCTCCTCTCTCCCCTAGGATTTGAAGACATTGGTGGCTTAGCCCATAGCCAGTAGGGGGGTCCACTCCACAACTTCAAACATAGACTCTGACCTGTCCAATGAACCACACTGATTAATAAAGTATCCTAACCACCCTAACCACTCTCACACATACACACACACACACACACGCACGCACACACACACGCACGCACGCACGCACGCACGCACGCACGCACGCACGCACGCACATACACACACACACACACACACGCACACACACACACACACGCACACACACACACACACACACACACACACACACACACACACACACACACACACACACACATACACACACACACATACACACACACACGCACACACATATACACACACACACACATACACACACAAAGTGCAATAATTTGAGTCCAGCAGCTTTAAATGATGCAGTCTACTGTGTGCTCTCGCCTCATCTGTCCTCTGCCTCTCTCCATCACTTTCTCTGTATCATCTGTTGCTGTCTCTGTGTCTTGTCTGGTGTCTCTCTCCATCATGTCCTATTCTTCTGTTGCTGTCTCTGTGTCTTGTCTGGTGTCTCTCTCCATCATGTCCTATTCTTCTGTTGCTGTCTCTGTGTCTTGTCTGGTGTCTCTCTCCATCATGTCCTATTCTTCTGTTGCTGTCTCTGTGTCTTGTCTGGTGTCTCTCTCCATCATTTCCTATTCTTCTGTTGCTGTCTCTGTGTCTTGTCTGGTGTCTCTCTCCATCATTTCCTATTCTTCTGTTGCTGTCTCTGTGTCTTGTCTGGTGTCTCTCTCCATCATATCCTATTCTTCTGTTGCTGTCTCTGTGTCTTGTCTGGTGTCTCTCTAAATCATATCATATTCTTCTGTTGCTGTCTCTGTGTCTTGTCTGGTGTCTCTCTAAATCACATCATATTCTTCTGTTACTGTCTCTGTGTCTTGTCTGGTGTCTCTCCATCACAGGAAAAATTGGTGAGGGTTAGGCCTACTACAATACAACATTCACAACATGAAAACACAACTACATAACACCATTAAATACAGTTGAGGGTTACTACAATACAACATTCACAACATGACAACACAACTACATAACACCATTAAATACAGTTGAGGGTTACTACAATACAACATTCACAACATGACAACACAACTACATAACACCATTAAATACAGTTGAGGGTTACTACAATACAACATTCACAACATGACAACACAACTACATAACACCATTAAATACAGTTGGTTACTACAATACAACATTCACAACTACATAACACCATTAAATACAGTTGGGGGTTACTACAATACAACATTCACAACATGACAACACAACTACATAACACCATTAAATACAGTTGGTTACTACAATACAACATTCACAACTACATAACACCATTAAATACAGTTGGTTACTACAATACAACATTCACAACATGACAACACAACTACATAACACCATTAAATACAGTTGAGGATTATTACAATACAACATTCACAACATGACAACACAACTACATAACACCATTAAATACAGTTGGTTACTACAATACAACATTCACAACATGACAACACAACTACATAACACCATTAAATACAGTTGAGGGTTACTACAAAACAACATTCACAACATGACAACACAACTACATAACACCATTAAATACAGTTGAGGGTTACTACAGTACAACATTCACAACATGACAACACAACTATATAACACCATTAAATACATTTGAGGGTTTCTACAATACAACATTCACAACATGACAACACAACTACATAACACCATTAAATACAGTTGGTTACTACAATACAACATTCACAACATGACAACACAACTACATAACACCATTAAATACAGTTGAGGATTACTACAATACAACATTCACAACATGACAACACAACTATATAACACCATTAAATACAGTTGAGGATTACTACAATACAACATTCACAACATGACAACACAACTACATAACACCATTAAATACAGTTGGTTACTACAATACAACATTCACAACATGACAACACAACTACATAACACCATTAAATACAGTTGAGGTCTACTACAATACAACATTCACAACATGACAACACAACTACATAACACCATTAAATACAGTTGGTTACTACAATACAACATTCACAACATGACAACACAACTACATAACACCATTAAATACAGTTGGTTACTACAATACAACATTCACAACATGACAACACAACTACATAACACCATTAAATACAGTTGGTTACTACAATACAACATTCACAACATGACAACACAACTACATAACACCATTAAATACAGTTGAGGGTTACTTCAATACAACATTCACAACATGACAACACAACTACACAACACCATTAAATACAGTTGAGGGTTACTACAATACAACATTCACAACATGACAACACAACTACATAACACCATTAAATACAGTTGGTTACTACAATACAACATTCACAACATGACAACACAACTACATAACACCATTAAATACAGTTGAGGGTTACTACAATACAACATTCACAACATGACAACACAACTACATAACACCATTAAATACAGTTGGTTACTACAATACAACATTCACAACATGACAACACAACTACATAACACCATTAAATACAGTTGAGGTCTACTACAATACAACATTCACAACATGACAACACAACTACATAACACCATTAAATACAGTTGGTTACTACAATACAACATTCACAACATGACAACACAACTACATAACACCATTAAATACAGTTGAGGGTTACTACAATACAACATTCACAACATGACAACACAACTACATAACACCATTAAATACAGTTGGTTACTACAATACAACATTCACAACATGACAACACAACTACATAACACCATTAAATACAGTTGAGGGTTACTACAATACAACATTCACAACATGACAACACAACTACATAACACCATTAAATACAGTTGGAATGTAGTTAGAATTCTCAAAGTGTTTCCATCAAACAGAAAAACAACATGAAAGTTGGATCAACACATTTAGAATTCTAGATGCTGCACTTTGCTGTTTCATCACCCAGACAGCTGATTAAGGTCATACCAAGGCAGAGTGCGGTGTCAGTATATTAGGGGTCATAGGTCAGATCAGTGGTCATGGTTGATATGCATGGACTAAAAAACAAACTTTAAAGCCATTTTTCTCAGATTCACTATTTGTGTAGATGCTGTTTGTCTTTGTAGGACAGTAGTTTAGGTGGCTGTTTGTGTAGATGCTGTTTGTCTTTGTAGGACAGTAGTTCAGGTGGCTGTTTGTGTAGATGCTGTTTGTCTTTGTAGGACAGTAGTTCAGGTGGCTTCCCTTGCACCTTAGTCTGCCTCCTGTCTCTCCTATTGTCATGGTTACACCTTCCTGAAAACATTGACTCCCTACTTTGCTGAAACCTGTTCTGCCAGATCATGTCCTTAAAGACTAGAATGTTCCATTGTGGTTACCCAAAGAGATGACAAGATAGTTCACACATTCGTCAACCAGGGTGACTGTCAAACAGATATATTACATTTCTGGTTCGTCAATAACAGAGAATGGTTTTCTGCAGTGAGAGTGTAATGCAAGTCAAGGTGTCATTGTATGAATGTCAACAAGGTTTATAACCAACATTGTTATTAAACTAAATGTTGTAATTGAGAAAGAATTATAACATTTTATTGTCACATGCTGTGAAAAAGTGTTGTTTTACAGGGTCAACCATAGTAGTACGGTTCCCCTAGAGCAAAATAGGGTTAAGTGCCTTGCTTAACGGCACATAGACAGATTTTCACCTTGACGGCTTGGGTATTCGAACCAGTGACCTTTCGGTTACTGGCCCAACACTCTAATCGCAAGCAATCTGACCATACTATACCAGTTCAAATTTCTCTCCCCCAGTTTGATTATTAAAAAAACGAAGCAATGGTGTTCTTTAGGACCATGTGGACACCTCCTAGTGGTGGGGTTGTTAGGAGTGTTTATCAGACCATGTGGACACCTCCTAGTGGTGGGGTTGTTAGGAGTGTTTATCAGACCATGTGGACACCTCCTAGTGGTGGGGTTGTTAGGAGTGTTTATCAGACCATGTGGACACCTCCTAGTGGTGGGGTTGTTAGGAGTGTTTATCAGACCATGTGGACACCTCCTAGTGGTCTGGTTGTTAGGAGTGTTTATCAGACCATGTGGACACCTCCTAGTGGTGGGGTTGTTAGGAGTGTTTATCAGACCATGTGGACACCTCCTAGTGGTGGGGTTGTTAGGAGTGTTTATCAGACCATGTGGACACCTCCTAGTGGTGGGGTTGTTAGGAGTGTTTATCAGACCATGTGGACACCTCCTAGTGGTGGGGTTGTTAGGAGTGTTTATCAGACCATGTGGAGACCTCCTAGTGGTGGGGTTGTTAGGAGTGTTTATCAGACCATGTGGACACCTCCTAGTGGTGGGGTTGTTAGGAGTGTTAATCAGACCATGTGGACACCTCCTAGTGGTGGGGTTGTTAGGAGTGTTTATCAGACCATGTGGACACCTCCTAGTGGTGGGGTTGTTAGGAGTGTTTATCAGACCATGTGGACACCTCCTAGTGGTGGGGATGTTAGGAGTGTTTACCAGACCATGTGGACACCTCCTAGTGGTGGGGTTGTTAGGAGTGTTTATCAGACCATGTGGACACCTCCTAGTAGTGGGGTTGTTAGGAGTGTTAATCAGACCATGTGGACACCTCCTAGTGGTGGGGTTGTTAGGAGTGTTTATCAGACCATGTGGACACCTCCTAGTGGTCTGGTTGTTAGGAGTGTTTATCAGACCATGTGGACACCTCCTAGTGGTCTGGTTGTTAGGAGTGTTTATCAGACCATGTGGACACCTCCTAGTGGTCTGGTTGTTAGGAGTGTTTATCAGACCATGTGGACACCTCCTAGTGGTCTGGTTGTTAGGAGTGTTTATCAGACCATGTGGACACCTCCTAGTGGTCTGGTTGTTAGGAGTGTTTATCAGACCATGTGGACACCTCCTAGTGGTGGGGTTGTTAGGAGTGTTTATCAGACCATGTGGACACCTCCTAGTGGTGGGGTTGTTAGGAGTGTTTATCAGACCATGTGGACACCTCCTAGTGGTGGGGTTTGTTAGGAGTGTTTATCAGACCATGTGGACACCTCCTAGTGGTGGGGTTGTTAGGAGTGTTTATCAGACCATGTGGACACCTCCTAGTGGTGGGGTTGTTAGGAGTGTTTATCAGACCATGTGGACACCTCCTAGTGGTGGGGTTGTTAGGAGTGTTTATCAGACCATGTGGACACCTCCTAGTGGTGGGGTTGTTAGGAGTGTTTATCAGACCATGTGGACACCTCCTAGTGGTGGGGATGTTAGGAGTGTTTACCAGACCATGTGGACACCTCCTAGTGGTGGGGTTGTTAGGAGTGTTTATCAGACCATGTGGACACCGCCTAGTGGTGGGGTTTGTTAGGAGTGTTTATCAGACCATGTGGACACCTCCTAGTGGTCTGGTTGTTAGGAGTGTTTACCAGACCATGTGGACACCTCCTAGTGGTGGGGTTGTTAGGAGTGTTTATCAGACCATGTGGACACCTCCTAGTGGTGGGGTTGTTAGGAGTGTTTATCAGACCATGTGGACACCTCCTAGTGGTGGGGTTTGTTAGGAGTGTTTATCAGACCATGTGGACACCTCCTAGTGGTGGGGTTGTTAGGAGTGTTTATCAGACCATGTGGACACCTCCTAGTGGTGGGGTTGTTAGGAGTGTTTATCAGACCATGTGGACACCTCCTAGTGGTGGGGTTGTTAGGAGTGTTTATCAGACCATGTGGACACCTCCTAGTGGTGGGGTAGTTAGGAGTGTTTATCAGACCATGTGGACACCTCCTAGTGGTCTGGTTGTTAGGAGTGTTTATCAGACCATGTGGACACCTCCTAGTGGTGGGGTTGTTAGGAGTGTTAATCAGACCATGTGGACACCTCCTAGTGGTGGGGTTGTTAGGAGTGTTTATCAGACCATGTGGACACCTCCTAGTGGTGGGGTTGTTAGGAGTGTTTATCAGACCATGTGGACACCTCCTAGTGGTGGGGTTTGTTAGGAGTGTTTATCAGACCATGTGGACACCTCCTAGTGGTGGGGTTGTTAGGAGTGTTTATCAGACCATGTGGACACCTCCTAGTGGTGGGGTTGTTAGGAGTGTTTATCAGACCATGTGGACACCTCCTAGTGGTGGGGTTGTTAGGAGTGTTTATCAGACCAGTATGTATAGTCACTATGCTGCATCAGTTGATACAGGTGATAATGTAGACAGACAAACCCCATGCTTCAGCCTATGTATTTATAGACACTATGCTGCATCAGTTGATACAGGTGATAATGTAGACAGACAAACCCCATGCTCCAGCCTATGTATTTATAGCCACTATGCTGCATCAGTTGATACAGGTGATCATGCTTATTGCTATTAGCTGATAATATACCATCCATACAGGTTTTTTGGTTCAATATGTTAAAATCATTTAACATTTTTAACAATATCTTATTGGGCTCATTTCTGGAAGTGGAAATTATATTTTAGATGGTGTCAGCATCATTTTATTTTGATACATTTCGGAGTAGAACGTACTTTTATTTGGTCACCAGAACTGAGTATCTCAGAACTGAGCTTCTCAAATAGTATCCCCAGGAGGAAGAGGACTGGAATTGGTCAAATGCCCAGTTTAATACATTTACATAGTGATTCTCTGTCACAGTTTAATACATTTACAAAGTGATCCTCTACCACAGTTTAATACATTTACAAAGTGATCCTCTATCCCAGTTTAATACATTTACATAGTGATTCTCTGTCACAGTTTAATACATTTACAAAGTGAACCTCTGTCACAGTTTAATACATTTACATAGTGATCCTCTATCCCAGTTTAATACATTTACAGAGTGATCCTCTATCACAGTTTAATACATTTACAAAGTGATCATCTATCACAGTTTAATACATTTACAAAGTGATCCTCTATCACAGTTTAATACATTTACAAAGTGATCCTCTATCCCAGTTTAATACATTTACAAAGTGATCCTCTATCACAGTTTAATACATTTACAAAGTGATCCTCTATCCCAGTTTAATACATTTACATAGTGATCCTCTATCACAGTTTAATACATTCACAAAGTGATCCTCTGTTACAGTTTAATACATTTACAAAGTGATCCTCTATCCCAGTTTAATACATTTACAGAGTGATCCTCTATCACAGTTTAATACATTTACAAAGTGATCATCTATCACAGTTTAATACATTTACAAAGTGATCCTCTATCACAGTTTAATACATTTACAAAGTGATCCTCTATCCCAGTTTAATACATTTACAAAGTGATCCTCTATCACAGTTTAATACATTTACAAAGTGATCCTCTATCACAGTTTAATACATTTACATAGTGATCCTCTGTCACAGTTTAATACATTTACAAAGTGATCCTCTATCACAGTTTAATACATTTACAAAGTGATCCTCTATCCCAGTTTAACCTCTAACGAGCCTCTACCCCGGGTCCGGGAGCACCCCCCATCCCCCCACACACTGATTAGCATAGCTAGCATAGCTTCACAAGTAGATAGTAGCATCTAAATATCATTAAATCACAAGTCCAAGACACCAGATGAAAGATACAGATCTTGTGAATAAAGCCACCATTTCAGATTTTTAAAATGTTTTACAGGGAAGACAAAATATGTAAATCTATTAGCTAAACACGTTAGCAAAATACACCACTATTCTAACTCCATCAGTTTCTTACTCCTTCAGGTGCTATCACCAATTCGGCTCAACTAAGATATTGATATCCACTAACCAAGAAAAAACCTCTTCAGATGACAGTCTGATAACATATTCATGGTATAGGATAGTTTTTGTTAGAAAAAAGTGCATATTTCAGGTAGAAATCACAGTTTACAATTGCACCGACCATCGCAAATCGACTAGAATTACTAGATAGAGCAACGTGTATGACCAATTTACTCATCATAAAACATTTCATAAAAATAGACAAAGCATAGCAATGGAAAGACCCAGTTCTTGTGATTTCAGACCATATTTCAGATTTTCTAAGCGTTTTTCAGCGAAAACACAATAAATCGATAAGTTAGCATACCACATGTGCAAACGTTACCAGAGCATCGATTCCAGCCAAAGAGCGCTATAACGTAATCACCGCCAAAATATATTAATTTTTTCACTAACCTTCTCAGAATTCTTCCGATGACACTCCTGTAACATCATTTTACAATATACATATACAGTTTGTTCGAAAAGGTGCATATTTAGCCATACAAAACCGTGGTTACACAATAAAAATACTAGGAAATCAAGCCTCAATATGTCTGACGTCATCTATCAGAGTGATCTAGTTTAATTGAAAGCTAATCATATACTTGACTAAAAAATACAGGGTTGACAGGAATCGAAAGACAAATTAGTTCTTAATGCAACCGCTGATTTACATTTTTTAAATTATCCTTACTTTTCAATACAGGGTTCGCCAAGTGAAGCTATACCAAACAAAATGGCGAAATATGCGTTTAAAATATTTCGACAGAAACACGATTTATCATATTAAATATTGCTTACTTTGAGCTGTTCTTCCATCAGATTCTTGGGCAATGTATCCTTTCTATGTTATAAACGTCTTTTGGTCGATAGATGTCCTCTGTCCTTCGAAATGTCCACCACCAACGACCGACACCCCAAAACGTGTCCAAAGTTTCAGAGTGCACAACAAATAAATTCCTCAAAATCGCACTAAACGGATATAAATTGCTATAAAACGGTTCAAATTAACTACATTATGATGTTTTTAACAACTATAACGACTGAAAACATGACCGGAGAAATATTGCTGGTTAGACAACGATTTGGAACGAGGCAAGTCCGATGGCCTTCACGCTTCAGGCGCACGACGAGAAAGGGCGGTCCCTATACATTTTGGTCTTTTATAATGGCTGTGAATGTCCCATCGATTTCATTCAAAACGTGATGACGTACAGACACCCAGAGGAAGACGTAGGCAGTGTCGGTTTCTTCATAGCATTCACTGTCGCCTTAAAAACAGACTCCAGATCAGAGGTAAACATTTCTGAAATCTGAACCCTGTCATGAAAAGTGCTGTAGAAATTGTTCTGTACCACTCAGAGACAAAATTCCAACTTCTATAGAAACTAGAAGGTGTTTTCTATCCAATAATAACAATAATATGCATATTGTACGATCAAGAATTTAGCACGAGGCAGTTTAATTTGGAGACACAAATATGCTAATGCGGAACAGCACCCCCTATAGTTCCAAGAAGTTAATACATTTACAGAGTGATCCTCTATCACAGTTTAATACATTTACAAAGTGATCCTCTATCCCAGTTTAATACATTTATAAAGTGATCCTCTATCACAGTTTAATACATTTACAAAGTGATCCTCTATCACAGTTTAATACATTTACATAGTGATCCTCTATCACAGTTTAATACATTTACATAGTGATCCTCTGTCACAGTTTAATACATTTACAAAGTGATCCTCTATCACAGTTTAATACATTTACATAGTGAACCTCTGTCACAGTTTAATACATTTACAAAGTGATCCTCTATCCCAGTTTAATACATTTACAAAGTGAGCCTCTATCACAGTTTAATAAATTTTACAAAGTGATCATCTATCACAGTTTAATACATTTACAGAGTGATCCTCTATCACAGTTTAATACATTTACAGAGTGATCCTCTATCACAGTTTAATACATTTACAAAGTGATCATCTATCACAGTTTAATACATTTACAAAGTGATTCTCTATCACAGTTTAATACATTTACAAAGTGATCCTCTATCCCAGTTTAATACATTTACAAAGTTATCCTCTATCACAGTTTAATACATTTACAAAGTGATCCTCTATCACAGTTTAATACATTTACAAAGTGATTCTCTATCCCAGTTTAATATGTTTTTAGGGTATTAATGTAGTCAGAGCTTTCTTGGGGTATTAATGTAGTCAGAGCTTTCTTGGGGTATTAATGTAGTCAGAGCTTGAGTCAAACTGGGAGGGAGATCATTATTTACAATGCTTTCAGAAAAGACCTCCAACAGAAAAGGGACTAAATGTTGAGAAACAGTTCTGTAAAACTCAGCAGATATACCATCAGTCCCAGGAGACCTCCAACAGAAAAGGAACTAACTGTTGAGCAACAGTTGTGTAAAACTCAGCAGATATACCATCAGTCCCAGGAGACCTCCAACAGAAAAGGAACTAACTGTTGAGCAACAGTTGTGTAAAACTCAGCAGATATACCATCAGTCCCAGGAGACCTCCAACAGAAAAGGGACTAACTGTTGAGAAACAGTTGTGTAAAACTCAGCAGGTACACCATCAGTCCCAGGAGACCTCCAACATAAAAGGGACTAACTGTTCTGTAAACAGTTGTGTAAAACTCAGCAGATATACCATCAGTCCCAGGAGACCTCCAACAGAAAAGGGACTAACTGTTGAGAAACAGTTCTGTAAAACTCAGCAGATATACCATCAGTCCCAGGAGACCTCCAACAGAAAAGGGACTAACTGTTGAGAAACAGTTGTGTAAAACTCAGCAGGTACACCATCAGTCCCAGGAGACCTCCAACAGAAAAGGGACTACCTGTTCTGTAAACAGTTGTGTAAAACTCAGCAGATATACCATCAGTCCCAGGAGACTTATTATTTTTAAGATGTTCAATAGAATAAATGATGTGTTCAACTATAATAGGGTCATCACACTGTTCTCTGTCAGCCTCACCAACTGATTTCACATCCCCCAGACAATCAAAACAAAGAGTTGAGGACACCTCACAATACTGTAGAAGATGAGGACACCTCACAATACTGTAGAAGATGAGGACACCTCACAATACTGTAGAAGATGAGGACACATCACAATACTGTAGAAGATGAGGACACCTCACAATACTGTAGAAGATGGGGACACCTCACAATACTGTAGAAGATGAGGACACCTCACAATACTGTAGAAGATGAGGACACCTCACAATACTGTAGAAGATGAGGACACCTCACAATACTGTAGAAGATGAGGACACCTCACAATACTGTAGAAGATGAGGACACCTCACAATACTGTAGAAGATGAGGACACCTCACAATACTGTAGAAGACGAGGACACCTCACAATACTGTAGAAGATGAGGCCACCTCACAATACTGTAGAAGATGAGGACACCTCACACTACTGTAGAAGATGCAACTAAAGATGGAGATTAATGTGGGGTCATCTGTGATGAGACCAGTCATATTTAATTGCTGAATTGTATTATTTTTAGAGTGGTATTTTTCAAACCTGAAAAAAAAAACAGAATAAATTTAGTCCATCCTTCTCCATTTCTTCCTACATCTGACAAAGGTTCTGTCTGCTTTCAGTCTATACATATCATCCACCTGGTGTTGTAGATCAAACAGAATGCTTTCAGTCTATACATATCATCCACCTGGTGTTGTAGACCAAACAGAATGCTTTCAGTCTATACATATCATCCACCTGGTGTTGTAGATCAAACAGAATGCTTTCAGTCTATACATATCATCCACCTGGTGTTGTAGATCAAACAGAATGCTTTCAGTCTATACATATCATCCACCTGGTGTTGTAGATCAAACAGAATGCTTTCAGTCTATACATATCATCCACCTGGTGTTGTAGATCAAACAGAATGCTTTCAGTCTATACATATCATCCACCTGGTGTTGTAGATCAAACAGAATGCTTTCAGTCTATACATATCATCCACCTGGTGGATCAAACAGAATGCTTTCAGTCTATACATATCATCCACCTGGTGTTGTAGACCAAACAGAATGCTTTCAGTCTATACATATCATCCACCTGGTGTTGTAGATCAAACAGAATGCTTTCAGTCTATACATATCATCCACCTGGTGTTGTAGATCAAACAGAATGCTTTCAGTCTATACATATCATCCACCTGGTGTTATAGATCAAACAGAATGCTTTCAGTCTATACATATCATCCACCTGGTGGATCAAACAGAATGCTTTCAGTCTATACATATCATCCACCTGGTGTTGTAGATCAAACAGAATGCTTTCAGTCTATACATATCATCCAACTGGTGTTGTAGATCAAACAGAATGCTTTCAGTCTATACATATCATCCACCTGGTAGACCAAACAGAATGCTTTCAGTCTATACATATCATCCACCTGGTGTTGTAGATCAAACAGAATGCTTTCAGTCTATACATATCATCCACCTGGTAGACCAAACAGAATGCTTTCAGTCTATACATATCATCCACCTGGTGTTGTAGATCAAACAGAATGCTTTCAGTCTATACATATCATCCAACTGGTGTTGTAGATCAAACAGAATGCTTTCAGTCTATACATATCATCCACCTGGTGGATCAAACAGAATGCTTTCAGTCTATACATATCATCCACCTGGTGTTATAGATCAAACAGAATGCTTTCAGTCTATACATATCATCCACCTGGTGTTATAGATCAAACAGAATGCTTTCAGTCTATACATATCATCCAACTGGTGTTGTAGACCAAACAGAACAGATTTATCCTCCTCTGAAAGACTTTCAACAGGCTTTTGAACAAGACAGGTGATCTTTGTAATTACACTTTCTTCTTCTGGTCTCCTGGTCTTGGCAACAAAACTCCCATGTTTTCTGGCATATTTTCCAACCTTAAAAACCTCCCAGTTATTACTGTATGAATTGTTATTTATAGCGTTGTTCCTGAAGTCTGTAATTACATTGTTTATCTCCATCTGGACCAACTCATGTTTTAATATAGAGCTATTAAGCTTCCAATAGGATGCTCTGCCAGGGCCATTATCAGAGATAAACAGTGTAATGTCAATATAAACAGCTCTATGGTCAGTAAGGGCCATTATCAGAGATAAACAGTGTACTGTCAATATAAACAGCTCTATGATCAGTAAGGGCCATTATCAGAGATAAACAGTGTAATGTCAATATAAACAGCTCTATGATCAGTAAGGGCCATTATCAGAGATAAACAGTGTAATGTCAATATAAACAGCTCTATGGTCAGTAAGGGCCATTATCAGAGATAAACAGTGTAATGTCAATATAAACAGCTCTATGGTCAGTAAGGGCCTTTGTCAGAGATAAACAGTGTAATGTCAATATAAACAGCTCTATGATCAGTAAGGGCCATTATCAGAGATAAACAGTGTAATGTCAATATAAACAGCTCTATGATCAGTAAGGGCCATTATCAGAGATAAACAGTGGAATGTCAATATAAACAGCTCTATGATCAGTAAGGGCCATTATCAGAGATAAACAGTGTAATGTCAATATAAACAGCTCTATGATCAGTAAGGGCCATTATCAGAGATAAACAGTGTATTGTCAATATAAACAGCTCTATGATCAGTAAGGGCCATTATCAGAGATAAACAGTGTAATGTCAATATAAACAGCTCTATGGTCAGTAAGGGCCATTATCAGAGATAAACAGTGTAATGTCAATATAAACAGCTCTATGGTCAGTAAGGGCCATTATCAGAGATAAACAGTGTAATGTCAATATAAACAGCTCTATGGTCAGTAAGGGCCATTATCAGAGATAAACAGTGTAATGTCAATATAAACAGCTCTATGATCAGTAAGGGCCATTATCAGAGATAAACAGTGGAATGTCAATATAAACAGCTCTATGGTCAGTAAGGGCCATTATCAGAGATAAACAGTGTAATGTCAATATAAACAGCTCTATGGTCAGTAAGGGCCATTATCAGAGATAAACAGTGTAATGTCAATATAAACAGCTCTATGACCAGTAAGGGCCATTATCAGAGATAAACAGTGTAATGTCAATATAAACAGCTCTATGGTCAGTAAGGGCCATTATCAGAGATAAACAGTGTAATGTCAATATAAACAGCTCTATGATCAGTAAGGGACATTATCAGAGATAAACAGTGTAATGTCAATATAAACAGCTCTATGATCAGTAAGGGCCATTATCAGAGATAAACAGTGTAATGTCAATATAAACAGCTCTATGATCAGTAAGGGCCATTATCAGAGATAAACAGTGTAATGTCAATATAAACAGCTCTATGGTCAGTAAGGGCCATTATCAGAGATAAACAGTGTAATGTCAATATAAACAGCTCTATGATCAGTAAGGGACATTATCAGAGATAAACAGTATAATGTCAATATAAACAGCTCTATGATCAGTAAGGGACATTATCAGAGATAAACAGTGTAATGTCAATATAAACAGCTCTATGATCAGTAAGGGCCATTATCAGAGATAAACAGTGTAATGTCAATATAAACAGCTCTATGGTCAGTAAGGGCCATTATCAGAGATAAACAGTGTAATGTCAATATAAACAGCTCTATGATCAGTAAGGGCCATTATCAGAGATAAACAGTGTAATGTCAATATAAACAGCTCTATGATCAGTAAGGGCCATTATCAGAGATAAACAGTGTAATGTCAATATAAACAGCTCTATGATCAGAAAGGGGAGTAGCCAGGATGTTAACAGAAATAGCCTGTTTATCAAAACATTTAGACACCAACCAAAGATCTGTGGTGATTGTCTGGACCGGGTCTTATTACTCCAAGTGGAAGAGTAGTCATTAGGAAACTTTACTCTCCAAATATCTATCATATCAAACCTTTCCATAAACTGCCTCAAAGAAATAGAATCCCCACCTACTATATGTAAAGCATTAGGGAACTTGGTTAGCCAATGGAGAATAAACTGCCTCAAACTAATATTCATAGAAGTGAACTGTCCTGGAGGCCAACTACCAATTAAATGATTCTGAGAAATATTAAAATCCCCACCTACTATAATCAAATCAAATCAAATCCAATTTTATGTGTCACATACACATGGTTAGCAGATGTTAATGCGAGTGTAGTGAAATGCTTGTGCTTCTAGTTCCGACAATGCAGTAATAACCAACGAGTAATCTAACCTAACAATTCCACAACTACTACCTTATACACACAAGTGTAAAGGGATAAAGAATATGTACATAAAGATATATGAATGAGTGATGGTAGAGAAGGCAAGATGCAGTAGATGGTATAGAGTACAGTATATACATATGAGATGAGTAATGTAGGGTATATAAACATAAAGTGGCATAGTTTAAAGTGGCTAGTGATACATGTATTACATAAAGATGGCAAGATGCAGTAGATGATATAGAGTACAGTATATACATATACATATGAGATGAGTTATGTAGGGTATGTAAACATTATATTAAGTGGCATTGTTTAAAGTGGCTAGTGATACATTTTTACATAAATTTCCATCAATTCCCATTATTAAAGTGGCTGGAGTTGAGTCAGTATATTGGCAGCGGCCACTAAATGTTAGTGGTGGCTGTTTAACTTCTTATGGCTGAAGGGGCAGTATTGAGTAGCTTGGATGAAAGGTGCACATATTAAACGGCCTGCTCCTCATTCCCAGTTGCTAATATATGCATATTATTATTCATATTGGATAGAAAACACTCTGAAGTTTCGAAAACTGTTTGAATTATGTCTGTGAGTATAACAGAACTCACATGGCAGGCAAAAACCTGAGAAGTTCCACTTCCTGTTTGTATTTTTTCTGGGGGTGCCAATTTTCAACCAAGCTCTCATTGAAATCACAGAGAGATATTGATGAGTTTTCACTTCCTACGGCTTCCACTAGATGTCAACAGTCAATAGAACTTTGTCTGATGAATCTAATGTGAAGGGGGGCCGAAGGAGACAGGAATGAGTAATCACTTGCACGGGCTGATCACGTATTCACCATGCGCCTTCACATGAGGAGGACCTCCGTTCCACCGGTCTTCTGAAGTCAATTTAATTTTCCGGTTCGAACGTTATTCAAGATGTATCGTAATACTTAATACCCATCCCGAATCCGGGAGCATCCTCATCAAAAAAGCTGACTAGCATAGCCTAGCCTAACGGGACAGGGATATCACATAATATAATTTTCATGAAATCACAAGTCCAATACAGCAAATGAAAGATAAACATCTTGTGAATCCAGCCATCATTTCCAATTTTTAAAATGTTTTACAGCGAAAACACAATATGTGTTTATATTAGCTAACCACAATAGCCAAACACACAACGGCATATTTTCACCATGTTTCCACCGCATAGGTAGCCTTCACAAAACCCACAAATAGAGATAAAATTAATCACTAACCTTGAACAACTTCATCAGATGACAGTCTTATAACATCATGTTATACAATACATTTATGTTTTGTTCAAAAATGTGCATATTTATAGCTGCAAATCGTGGTTATACATTGTGAATATGTAGCAACAATTCACCAAAATCTCCGGAGATATTTTGGACAGTCACCTAATCTAATCAAAGAACTCATCATAAACTTTACTAAAAAAGACATGTTTTACAGCAAATGAAAGATACACTGGTTCTTAATGCAACCGCTGTGTTAGATTTTTAAAAATAACTTTACTACAACATACAGCATGCATTATTGTGAGACAGCGCTCACCTATACTCCGCGGTGTTGGAGTCAACATATTACACAGAAATACGAAATAACATCATAAATTGTGTCTTACTTTTGCTGAGCTTCCATCAGAATGTTGTGCAAGGAGTCCTATTTCCAGAATAAATCGTTGTTTGGTTTTAGAATGTCCATTTCTTCTGTCGAATTAGCAACGTTGGCTAGCATTGTGGCGCGAACATGCCCATCATCTCTTGGCGCAAAGAACGGAAATTTCCAAAAGTCCCAATAAACATTGAATAAACTGATCAAACTCGGTTGAAAAATCCTACTTTATGATGTTTTTCTCATATGTATCAAATAAAATCAGAGCCGGAGCCGGAGCAATTCGCCGTGTATACCGAACGCTTTTCAGAAGACAATGTCGAGGTCCCCCGCGCACCGTCGAAAAAAAACAAAATACCGGACCTGTCACTCCAAAAGCTCTTATTCGGCCTCACATCAAGCTAGACACCCCATTCAACCTTCTACTGCCTGTTGACATCTAGTGGAAGGCGTATGAATTGCATACATATCGATAAATAAAAGCCAGTTGAATAGGCAGGCCCTGAAACAGAGCCTCGTTTTCAGATTTTTCACTTCCTGTATGGAAGTTTGCTGCCAAATGAGTTCTGTTTTACTCACAGATATAATTCAAACAGTTTTAGAAACTTCAGAGTGTTTTCTATCCAATAGTAATAATAATATGCATATTGTATGATCTAGAACAGAGTACGAGGCCGTTTAATTTGGGCACGATTTTTTCCAAAGTGAAAACAGTACCCCCCTATTCACAAGAAGTTAAGTACATTTCATAAATTACTTTTTATTTTAATGTAACCTTTATTTATTTAACTAGGCAAGTCAGTTAACTTCTCTAGGGTAGGGGGCAGCATTCGGAATGTTGGAGGAAATGCATGCCCAAATTAAACTGCCTGCATCTCGGGCCCAGAAGATATGATATGCATATAACTGCTAGATTTGGATAGAAAACACTCTAACGTTTCCAAAACTGTTAAAATAGTGTCTGTGAGTATAACAGAACTGATTTTTGCTCAATCGAAAACCTGAGAAAATCCATTCAGGAAGTAGTTTTTTGGGGGGTTTTGTAGTTTTCTATTCAATGCCATTACAGTATCCATTGACTTAGAACTCAAATTGCAGTTTCTATGCCTTCCACTAGATGTCAACAGTCTTTAGAAATTGTTTCAGGCTTGTATCCTGAAAAATGAGGAAGTAAGAGCAGTCTGACTGAGTGGACCCTAAAGTGTCACAGAGCTTTTTCATGCGCGAGACCGAGAGAGTGCCTTTCTTGTTTACCTTTTAAATTGACGACGTTATTGTCCGGTTGAAATATTATCGATTATTTAGGCTAAAAACAACCTGAGGTTTGAATATAAACATCGTTTGAAATGTTTCTATGAACTTTACGGATACAATTTTGATTTTTTTGTCTTCCTGTTTTGAATGCGTTTGAGCATGTGGATTACTGAAGAAAACGCATGAACAAAACTGAGGTTTTTGGATATAAAGAGACTTTATCGAACAAAAGGAACATTTATTGAGTAAATGAGTGTCTGCTGAGTGCAACCATATGAAGATCATCAAAGGTAAGGGATTCATTTTATCTCTATTTCTGACTTGTATAACTGTTCTACTTGGCTGGTTACTGTTTAGAATGATTTGTCTAGTGGGCTATGTTCTCAAATAATCGTAAGGTATGCTTTCGCCGTAAAGCGTTTTTTAAATCTGACACCGTGGTTGGAGTTACAAGAAGTGAACTTCTCTGGGATATGTAGGACGGTAGCGTCCCACTTGTCCAAAAGCCAGAAGAAATGTAACGCGCCAAATTCAAATATATTACTATAAAAATCAATCTTTCATGAAATCACACATGAAAGACACCAAATTAAAGCTACACATGTTGTGAATCCAGCCAACGTGTCTGATTTCAAAAAGGATTTACGGGGAAAGCACACCAAACAATTATGTTAGCTCAGTACATAGCCACAAAAAAACACAGCCATTTTCCCAGCAAAAGATTGTAGTCACAAAAAGCAGAAATTGAGATAAAATTTATCACTAACCGTTGATGATCTTCTTCAGATGACACTCATAGGACATCATGTTACACAATACATTTATGTTTTGTTCGATAATGTGCATATTTATATCCACAAATCTCGGTTTACATTGGCGCCATGTTCAGAAATGCCTCCAAAATATCCGGAGAAATTGCAAAGAGCCACGTCAAATAACAGAAATACTCATCATAAACTTTGATGAAAGATACATGTTTTACATAGAATTAAAGATACACTTGTTCTTAATGCAACCGCTGTGTCAGATTAAAAATAAAAAATACGTAAAAAGCACACCATGCAATAATCTGAGACTGCGCTCAGATTTAACAACATTTCTCCGCCATGTTGGAGTCAACAAAAATACGAAATTACATCATAAATATTCCCTTACCTTTGATCATCTTCATCAGAATGCACTCCAAGGAATCCTAGTTCCACAATACATCGTTATTTTGTTCAATAATGTCCATTACTTATGTCCAAGTAGCTACTTTTGCTAGCATGTGTAGTACACGTGTCCAAATGCTCGGACGAAAACTTCAAAAAGTTATATTACAAGTCGAATAAACTGGTCAAACTTAGTAGAGAATCAATCTTCAGGATGTTGTTATCATATATATCCAATAACGTTCCAACCGGAGCATTCCTTCATGTCTGTAGAAGTTATGGAACGCAAGGCAATATCATGAGGAAAGCGCATGACCAGGAACTGGCAATCTGCCAGACCACTGACTCATTCCCCTCCCATCCGGCCCCACAACACAGTATACACTTCATTCAACGTTCTACCGACTGTTGACATCTAGTGGAAGGCGTAGGAAGTGCAAACAGATCCATATATTACAGGGAATTGAATAGGCGATGAGTTTAACATCGACCAGCCTCAGAATTCTCACTTCCTTCCTGTTTGGATTTTTTCTCAGGTTTTTGCCTGCCATATGAGTTCTGTTATACTCACAGGCATCATTCAAACAGTTTTAGACACTTCATAGTGTTTTCTATCCAATAGTAATAATACTATGTATATATTAGCATCTGGGACAGAGTAGGAGGCAGTTTACTATGGGCACGCAATTCATCCAAAAGTGAAAATGCTGCCCCCTATATCAAAGAAGTTAATCTTTAAACCTATGTAAAATATGTTTTGTTTTCTGAATTTTTATAATGAGTATTTCTGTATTTGAATTTGGCGCCCAGCAGTTGACTGGCTGTTGAAGAGGTGGGACGCTAACGTCTCACCTCTTACCCAAGAGAGGTTCAGAACAAATTCTTATTTTACGATGACAGTCTACCGGGAACAGTGGGTTATAACTGCCTTGTTCAAGGGCAGAACGACAGATTATCATCTTGTCAGCTCGGGATTCAATCCAGCAACCTTTCGGTTACTAGTCCAACGCTCTAACCACTCAACTATCTGCAGCAGCACTTTTGATACTTAATAATATTTAAAACCAAATAATTTAGACTCTTACTCAAGTAGTATTTTACTGCGTGACTTTCACTTTTACGTGAGTAATTTTCTATTAAAGTATCTTTACTTTTACTCAAGTATGACAACTGGGTAGTTTTTCCACCACTGAAATAGAGAGGAAATGCAGAAATGATAAAGTGCTGACATTTGTTTTGATTGAAGTTGAATTGACCAGAATAAACCAATCAGAATGGAGAAAGACTCATTGAAATCCCTTATGTTGCCACCCTAGGATCACTCACTACTCATAAAGCACCCTGGGATCACTCACTACTCATAAAGCACCCTGGGATCAATACTCACTACTCATAAAGCACCCTGGGATCAATACTCACTACTCATAAAGCACCCTGGGATCAATACTCACTACTCATAAAGCACCCTGGGATCAATACTCACTACTCATAAAGCACCCTGGGATCACTCACTACTCATAAAGCACCCTGGGATCAATACTCACTACTCATAAAGCACCCTGGGATCAATACTCACTACTCATAAAGCACCCTGGGATCAATACTCACTACTCATAAAGCACCCTGGGATCACTACTCACTACTCATAAAGCACCCTGGGATCACTACTCACTACTCATAAAGCACGCTGGGATCACTACTCACTACTCATAAAGCACCCTGGGATCACTACTCACTACTCACAAAGCACCCTGGGATCACTACTCATAAAGCACGCTGGGATCCCTCACTACTCATAAAGCACCCTGGGATCACTCACTACTCATAAAGCCCCCTGGGATCCCTCACTACTCATAAAGCAAATGTACAACTTTTACTATAAAAAAAAAAAACACTGTCAAATGTATTTTTGAAAACGGTGATATAATATTTTGGACATATCGCCCAGCCCGTGTGTGTGTGTGTGTGTGTGTGTGTGTGTGTGTGTGTGTGTGTGTGTGTGTGTGTGTGTGTGTGTGTGTGTGTGTGTGTGTGTGTGTTCATTAAGTGATACATGTGTACACACACGCACACATACACTGCACATACACAAACACTGGACATACACACACACGCACACACACACACACACACACACAGTTCAAAATGCAGGAGCATAGCACCAAATTTAAAACGTTAAGCTTCACTGTCCAAACACATATGGTGTGGACTACGTGTGTCTGGTAAACACATGTGGATCTGGTGAACAGTTACCACTTGTTGACCAACTACAGGAATACTGACCTCAGAGTCTCCAGTTTACAGTGGGGATTCCCCAGTCCAGCAGAGAGCAGCTTCACTCCTGAATCCTTCAGGTCATTGTTACTCAGGTCCAGCTCTCTCAGGTGTGAGGGGTTTGACATCAGAGCTGAGACCAGAGAAGCACAGCCTTCCTCTGTGACTCCACAGCCTGACAGCCTGACAAAGAGATCATCATGACTTCACAAACACACTGTTAATTTAACGAGTCGTGTAGAAGGACAATTGCAGATGCATTTGGTTTATTCTCTCAAACAGCATATCGATCTTTTTTCTCCTAGAATTGTATGGTCATAATGTTTTACTAATGTGAAAATCAATGCATTTATTCAATAGGTTATTCAATATAATATTATATACATATTATAATACATATTTTTCTCTAAACTGAATATTACTTCGTGATGATTAGTTCTTATATGTCATTTTATTTACTCACAGAACAGCTCTGGAGGCTTTGACCACTGGCAGCAGCCTCAGAAGACCTTCCTCTGATCTGGAGTATTTCTTCAGGTCAAACACATCCAGCTCCTTTTCTGAAGTCAGCAACACAAAGACCAGCGCTGACCACTGTGCAGGTGACAGTTTGGGTTTTGAGAGACTTCCTGATCTCAGGTAGCTTTGGATCTCCTCCACTAAAGAATGGTCATTCAGTTCATTCAGACAGTGGAACAGATTGATGCTCTTCTCTGGAGAGGGATTCTCCCTGATCTTCTCCTTGATGTACTTGACTGTTTCTTCATTACTCTGTGAGCTGCTTCTTGTCTTTGTTAGTAGACCTCGTAAGTGCTTCTGATTGGACTCCAGTGAGAGGCCCAGAAGGAAGCGGAGGAAAAGGTCCAGGTTTCCAGTCTCACTTTTTAAGGCTTTATCCACAGCACTCTTGTAGACAGTAACTTTATGCTTGTTTCTGAAAAGCACAGAAGGTTTACTGGATGTTGATTGAGGTTTGGCCATTAGATTCTCATTGTTGTTGATGAATGAGAGGAACACATATACAGCAGCCAGAAACTCCTGAATGCTCAGATGAACAAAGCAGTACACCTTGTCCTGGTACAGCCCACATTCCTCTTTAAAGAGCTGTGTGCACAATCCTGAGTACACTGAGGCTTCATTGACATCAATGCCAGCCTCTTTCAGGTCTTCTTCATAGAAAATCAGATTGCCATTCACAAGCTGTTGAAAAGCCAGTTTTCCCAGTGACAGAATACTCTCTTTATTCCAGTGTGGACCTGTCTCTTCTTTCCCAGGATACTTGTCATTCCTCTGTTTGGTATGAAACACCACAAGGTGTGTGTACATCTCAGTCAAAGTCTTGGGCATCTCTTCTCTCTTATGTTCCAGCATGTGTTCAAGGACTGTTGCAGAAATCCAACAGAAGACTGGAATGTGGCACATGATGTGGAGGCTCCTTGATGTCTTTATGTGTGAGATGATTCTGCTGGAAAGGTCCTCATCACTGAATCTCTTTCTGAAGTACTCCTCCTTCTGTGGGTCATTGAACCCTCGTACCTCTGTCACCTGGTCAACACACCCTGAAGGAATCTTATTGGCTGCTGCAGGTCGGGTAGTAATCCAGAGGAGAGCAGAGGGAAGCAGATTTCCCTTGATGAGATTTGTCAGCAGAACATCCACTGAGTTTGACTCTGTGACGTCACAACAGATCTTGTTCTTCTGGAAGTCTAGGGGCAGTCGGCACTCATCCAGACCATCAAAGATGAACAGAACTTTGTAGTTGTCATAGTTGGAGATTCTTGATTCTTTGGTTTCCATTGAGAAGTGATTGAGAAGTTCAATGAAAGTGTGTTTGTCCCCTTTCATCAAATTCAGCTCCCGAAAAGGGAATGAAAATACAAATTGGACATCCTGATTTGCTTCTTCTTCAGCCCAGTCCAGAATGAACTTCTGCACAGAGACTGTTTTTCCAATACCAGCGACTCCCTTTGTCAGCACAGTTCTGATAAGTTTGTCTTGTCCAGTTAAGGGTTTGAAGATGTCGTTACGTTTGATTGCAGTCTCTGGTCTTGCTTGTTTCCTGGTTGTTGTCTCAATCTGTCTCAGCTCATGTTCATTATTGACCTCTCCTGTTCCACCCTCTGTGATGTAGAGCTCTGTGTAGATCTTATTGAGAAGTGTTGGGTTTCCTTGTTTAGCGATCCCCTCAAATACACATTGAAACTTCTTCTTTAGATTAGATTTGAGTTCACGTTGGCAAATCACAGCAAGCTCATCTGAATCTAGAAATAACAGAGGATATGAATATTACGTCTGTGTTATAGTCTACATTATTGTCGGACGGTGTTACAAAGTTGTACATAAAATAATTGATTATCTTAACTGACTGTATAAATGTGTAAATGTTTTCATAATGCATTACAGACTGGTGTGACTGATTATATTATTATTGGTATTATTGATGGTATTATTAATGTTGTCTTGGTATCTCTGCTGCTACTTGATGAGGTCACTAGGTGTTGTGTTAAGGCTGCTACAATATCATTGAGTTACACAGCTACTTTATGTTATAAAACAGCATTCAAACATGAGGCAGACAGCTCTTACTTTTCTCCAGTGTGTCAGCAAGCTCCTTCTGGTTCATTTTCCTCAGGACGTGCAGTGTGATCTTCAGAGCCCCCTCTCTGGCACTGCTCTCCTGCTTCTCATCTTCAGCATCCACCACTTCCTTATCCTGCCTCTGACTCTCAAAGCCTTGTGGGAGTTCTGGACTAAGAATCCTCTTGAACAACTTCAGCTCGTTCTTCACAAATGTCATAATATTCTTTTCAAGCAACTGAAATAAATCAAGTAAATAAGTTAAACAAGAGAATCAATTATTTTTCATTAACACATTAATGAATGATTGACAGATCAACTTTACTTGAGGTAAACAAAAACAAATGTACATAACAGGACCACATACACTGAATATGGAGGCAAGGTCTGTTTGATGACTCTGGGAAGACTGACCACTGAGAATCTCTGACTCTAATCTCTCCTGTTGGTTTCTGTGGACACACACACACACACACACACACACACACAGGGAGGGAATGTTGTGTTTGTTTAATATTGTTTTAGGACTATGCAAATGGACAAAAGGATTAGCCTATGGATTATGAAAACAACAAAAAGGAAATGGAAATGGGAGAGGAGAAATGACTAGAGACAGTTGTCATGACGTTGGCCTGGGGATAGGTTTATGACAGTCATAAATACCTCTTTCCCCCCGTTCCTCGCCCTACTCTACTGATGTGACATTAGAAAGCCCCTTTGGTTAACATAGAGATTCTGGGAACATCAGAAGTTGGGGGGGAAATGAACTATATTCTGGTAATCCGACCAACTGAACATATGCGGTGGTACTTAAGGTATATTATGTCAGTTCGGTTGCCCTCTGACACATTCTCATCAATGATAGAATGACATAAACTCTACTGTGGAAAGTCTAAACAGAGGTATCGGATTCACATGGAATTGTTGTTTAATTCAAATGTTTGAATATGAAATTATTTGTGAAGAGATTAAATGTAATTTTAGCTTCCAAATGAGAGATTTGGGTTTTCATAAGTTTGGGCCTCTGCTCAACCAGTGGCCTGCCCCTGTGAAGAGACATGGGTTACAAACTTTTCAGACACACCCCTCTCCCTCCACTATATAAGCCATTGACAAAAATATAACTTCCTGTTCCGGGTACATTAGGGTGACGATCCGATGTCAGAATGGTTCAGGTAATCACTACCGAACGAAACCAACCTCAGCATGAGCTTTGGTTGCGAATGGTATGAACTTTGAAATCTTATTGACTATAGAAGTGATACCTCCTAGACATTATTGGCAACAGCAGCTGCAAACGTAAATTAGGACAGACAGAGTATCCAGTCTACCACTCAGCAGCAGCAGCAGAGACATTCTTCAAACGACAACGGACCCGGTTGGGCAACACGGCCTTCCATCTACCACCAACCTACCGAAGCGCAGCTTAGAGTAAATATTTATTGCATTTTCCTTTTCCAAATGGCCGGTAATTTAGAATGCATAAGATATTGTATTTATGATAGCACAGCTTCGCCCTTTGTTCCTCAGTCTTCCCGCTCTTTCACTAAAACCCAGCCCCTTTCTTTTGTGTAACAAGCTGTCATATCTGTTCCGCCCGCTAGGGACGTTTTCCTTTACGACGGCAATTTGTAATCAAATTATGATTTAATTGTGTATGTGTGATTCTGTGTGATTAGTTAGGTATTTAGTAAATAAATAAACCCAATTTTGTATTGCTGATTCAACTTGTTAGCCAGGGATCGTGAAGATAACCAAGAATTTACAACTTTCAGATGAGACTGAAATAAGGTGACGATTAATATTGACTGCTATTGACGTAAAATATTACTAAATCTTTAAGAGTTTATTCGGAAGATAACAGCTCTATAAATATTATTTCGTGGTGTCCCTCTCTAGTTAATTACATTTACATACATTAAGGGAACTCTGTGGCGGGAGCCGTATGGTCGGTGAAGAAAGTCCCATTGCGAATGTACGGTCCCTTACTAGACGTCTGGCGACGTTTTTGAAAATCGCGGACGGCGTCGGGCGGGGGGGAGCTCTTTCGGGAAGTCATCAAAGAAAACGTCTCGGGCGTTCGGTTTCCGTTTTATAAAAATAACACATTTTTGACTTTTTTCCGCATTCTCGAAAATTCCCACAAGAGGGAAAATAAATCATATTGCAGGCGCACGAGCACGTGGCAAACGAGCGCGGCCTTTTCTCCTAAACGGAAAATATTTCGAAGACGAAACTCGGCGAGCGTAGGTTTGGAGTAAAGGGAAGTTGGCCCCGAACAAGATGGCGTCGAGGCTTCGGCGCTTTTTGAGTTATGGCCATTTTGCTGGGATCAAAGGTCAAAAACGAAAAGTAGGGTGCAATTTGACCGCTTCACGTCAAAGTACATAAGCATACGGTGTCAGGAAAAAAAAAAACTGCCGTTTATCTTCTTGGAACTATAGGGGGTGCTGTTCTGCATTAGCATATTTGTGTCTCCAAATTAAACTGCCTCGTGCTAAATTCTTGATCGTACAATATGCATATTATTGTTATTATTGGATAGAAAACACCTTCTAGTTTCTATAGAAGTTGGAATTTTGTCTCTGAGTGGTACAGAACAATATCTACAGCACTTTTCATGACAGGGTTCAGATTTCAGAAATTTTTACCCCTGATCTGGAGTCTGTTTTTAAGGCGACAGTGAATGCTATGAAGAAACCGACACTGCCTACGTCTTCCTCTGGGTGTCTGTACGTCATCACGTTTTCAATGGAATCGATGGGACAATCACAGCCATTATAAAAGACCAAAATGTATAGGGACCTCCCTTTCTCGTCGTGCGCCTGAAGCGTGAAGGACATCGGACTTGCCTCGTTCCAAATCGTTGTCTAACCAGCAATATTTCTCCGGTCATGTTTTCAGTCGTTATAGTTGTTAAAAACATCATAATGTAGTTAATTTGAACCGTTTTATAGCAATTTATATCCGTTTAGTGCGATTTTGAGGAATTTCTTTGTTGTGCACTCTGAAAGTTTGGACACGTTTTGGGGTCCCGTTCGATCGTTAGTGGATATTTCGAAGGACAGAGGACATCTATCGACCAAAAGACGTTTATAACATAGAAAGGATACATTGCCCAAGAATCTGATGGAAGAACAGCTCAAAGTAAGCAATATTTAATATGATAAATCGTGTTTCTGTCGAAATATTTTAAACGCATTTTTCGCCATTTTGTTTGGTATAGCTTCACTTGGCGAACCCTGTATTGAAAAGTAAGGATAATTTTAAAAATGTAAATCAGCGGTTGCATTAAGAACTAATTTGTCTTTCGATTCCTGTCAACCCTGTATTTTTTAGTCAAGTATATGATTAGCTTTCAATTAAACTAGATCACTCTGATAGATGACGTCAGACATATTGAGGCTTGATTTCCTAGTATTTTTATTGTGTAACCACGGTTTTGTATGGCTAAATATGCACCTTTTCGAACAAACTGTATATGTATGTTGTAAAATGATGTTACAGGAGTGTCATCGGAAGAATTCTGAGAAGGTTAGTGAAAAAATTAATATATTTTGGCGGTGATTACGTTATAGCGCTCTTTGGCTGGAATCGATGCTCTGGTAACGTTTGCACATGTGGTATGCTAACTTATCGATTTATTGTGTTTTCGCTGAAAAACGCTTAGAAAATCTGAAATATGGTCTGAAATCACAAGAACTGGGTCTTTCCATTGCTATGCTTTGTCTATTTTTATGAAATGTTTTATGATGAGTAAATTGGTCATACACGTTGCTCTATCTAGTAATTCTAGTCGATTTGTGATGGTCGGTGCAATTGTAAACTGTGATTTCTACCTGAAATATGCACTTTTTTCTAACAAAAACTATCCTATACCATGAATATGTTATCAGACTGTCATCTGAAGAGGTTTTTTCTTGGTTATTGGCTATCAATATCTTAGTTGAGCCGAATTGGTGATAGCACCTGAAGGAGTAAGAAACTGATGGAGTTAGAATAGTGGTGTATTTTGCTAACGTGTTTAGCTAATAGATTTACATATTTTGTCTTCCCTGTAAAACATTTTAAAAATCTGAAATGGTGGCTTTATTCACAAGATCTGTATCTTTCATCTGGTGTCTTGGACTTGTGATTTAATGATATTTAGATGCTACTATCTACTTGTGAAGCTATGCTAGCTATGCTAATCAGTGTGTGGGGGGTGGGGGGTGCTCCCGGATCCGGGTTTCTGAGGCAGTAGAGGTTATCTATCGTAATTTAAGAGAAATCGTACATTGACCATTTGGTGATCCAGTTGCAGTTTGTACACAGTTCCAGTTGCAGTTTGTTCAGACGAACATTTTTAAAGTGGGTCTCGAAGCTCTGCGAGAATTCTGTGATTTTATGTGATTTTATGAAGTAACACACACTCATTTAACCCTCTGTTAATAAGTCAGTTCTTAACATAAAGACTTAACGCTCAATATTATATAAGAGCCTACCCCAAGGAGGGTATGTGTTCACTTTCAGCTTCCTATGTCAACTGGAAGTACCTTAAAAAGGTGCCATAGGGTCAGGTTTGAAGGGTAATAAAGGTCATATCTTTTCAAAACTTCACTTGTGTGATTAGACAACCCTCATGAACTGTAATCAGTCATTTCTCCCAACAGATGTCAAAGAAAAGCTCTCTCACACAAACACACACACACAAAAAGCAAGGATGGAGTGAAAAAGTACGGTGCTTAAAGACACACAAAGCCTGCAATGGCATTACTATTATCTCCAGGCCGTGCCGAGTTCAACGAGATGCCCCGCTTGACCGTAGCTCACTCGGTCTGAGCGCAGTGACAGTAGAGCAAAATGACCCTTTGACCTCAATGTCAATTTTATTTGCTTTTGGGAGACAGAGAGAAAACCGTTAAGGTTAGAAGCACAATTTGACCTCAGGAATGTTCTTTAGGTCCTCCCGATCTGTGCAAACCTAACCTTGACCTTGTGGCATTAACCCTTAACAGTTTAAAGAAGGCGTTTACATCAAACAGTTTACAATGACATGTCTCCCCATTCGAATATATTGACTGCTCCTCTAAATTCAACCTGAAGCCTATGTGGGATATGAATGTCTTATGAACCTGTCTTTGATGTCAGTCCATCAGGCCACCATGAGGTCTACCTGTGTCGATTCCAAGCTTCCTGGAGCAACCGGAAGTGATTAAATTCACCCTAAAAGTTTTTTGATTTACATAGCCTGCAATTGTGAAAATCACTGCATTCAAACCTGTGTAGATCAGTAAATTTTTAACATACAGACTTAAAACTCAGGATTCTGTAACAGCATACTCCATTCAAGATATGTTTTTATTTATAGCTTCCTGTGACAACCGGAAGTGCCTTAAGATGGTGTCATAGATGCAGTATTGAAGGGTTAAAAGGTCAGAACTTTTCAAAACTTCATATATGTGATTAGACAACCCTCATGAACTGTAAATCAGTAATTTCTCCCAAAAGATGTCAAAGAAAAACTCACACACACACACAGCAGGGATGGAGTGAAAAAGTACGGTGCTTAAAGACACACAAAGCCTGCAATGGCATTACTATTATCTCCAAGCCGTGCCGAGTTCAACGAGATGCCCTGCTTAACCGTAGCTCGCTCGGTCTGAGCGCAGCAACCGTTACAAGAAAACGGACCCAAATTACCTTTTGACCTCAATGTCAATTTTATTTGCTTTTGGGAGACAGAGAGAGAACCGTTAAGGTTAGAAACACAATTTGACCTCAGGAATGTTCTTAAGGTCCTCCCGATCTGTGCAAGCCTAACCTTGACCTTGTGGCATTAACCCTTAACAGTTAAAAGAAGGTGTTTACATCAAACAGTTTACAAATGACATGTCGCCCCATAGGAATACATTGACTGCACCTCTAAATTCAACCTGAAGCCTATGTGGGTTATGAATGTCTTATGAACCTGTCTTTGATGTCAGTCCATCAGGCCACCATGAGGTCTACCTGTGTCGATTCTAAGCTTCCTGGAGCAACCGGAAGTGGTTAAAATCACCCTAAAAGTGTTTGCCATACCCAACCTGCAGTTTGAGAGAAATAGTGCATTCAGCCCTATGTAAATCACTGAGTTCTTAACGTATAGACTTAAAGCTCAGGATTCTGTAAAAGCCTACTCCAATGAGGATATGTGTTTACTTTCAGCTTCCTGTGCCAACCGGAAGTGCCATAATTAGTGTCAAAAGTGCTGTTTCGAAGGGTTAAAAATGTCAAATCTTTCCAAAACTTCATATTTGTGATTAGGCAACCCTCATGAACTGTAAATCAGTCATTAGTCCCATCAGATTTCAAAGAAAAACGTACACACCCAAACAGAAATGGAGGGACACACTGAGGGGCTAAGAGGCAGACAGTGCCTGTGGTAGTTACTTTTGTTCCAACTTTTAAAGAACCGTCAGACCTAGAGTTCTGAAACTTTGGAAACCTGTTCTAGACCTCAGGTTGATTGTGCACAGTGAGTTATGTGGCTCTAGAAGGTTCTCGGACCGATAAAAAGCCTTGTGTATTTGCAATGTGTTCAATTCATTTTGAGCTTAACCTGTTTGGGCTATAGGGGGCGAATTGGAAAAACTGGAAAATATGTGCAAATTTTCAAACGGCCTTTTAATCAATTTCTGCTCTTACAATATGCATATTGTTAATAGTATTGGATAGAAAAGAGTCTCTAGTTTCTAAAACCGTTTTAATTTTTTCTCTGAGTGGAACACAAGTCCTTTGGCAGCACTTTCCCCGACCAGGAAGTAAAATGCAAGATGTTTATGCTCGCTTCAACGCTCTGCCTATACATGGTCATGCCACTTATGACCCGAAACACACCTCGTACGCCTTCCTCTGGGTGTCAAGAGTACGTCAGAGGAGAAATCATGCGTTTATCTTGTTCTGACGTGAAATAAGACCTATTTCTTTGACATGACCGTCAATTTCAGGAAGTCAGAAGCGTGCGACTTGGGAGAGATCATGTTTTGTTTTGCTGCCGTTTCGGATGTGAACTATCTCCAGCTCGGATTTGATTTGATAAATGAGACCATGTCATCGTAATGTATGTTTTTTCAATATAGTTTAATCAGATTATTTGAATTTTTTCGGGAGTTTTGCCGTGTTCCGTAATGTTTATTTTGTTTACGTTGGAGAGTTCCGTGCCACTCGACGAGTACCCATGCTAAATGAAGATGGAAAGTTGCCATTCTGAAGGGATTGAACGACTCTTCTGGACTAAGGACAACTTGATCAACATTCTGATGAAAGATCAGCCAAAGTAAGACCAAATTTATAATGTTATTTCATATATCTGTCGTGCATGTCAACTGGTCGCGCGCGCCCAAGTGTGTCTGTCTGGCGTGGCTATGCTAATTTAGCGCTACATTTAGTTTTCGATGTAAAACATTTAATAAATCGGAAATATTGTCTGGAATCACAAGAATCCTGTTTTTCAATTGCTGCACAGTATGTATTTCTCAGAAATGTTTTATGAGGAGTAATTAGGTATTTGATGTTGGTGTCTGTAAATGTTATGGCTGCTTTCTGATTGTAGCTGAAATGTAATTTATGATTTATACCATAAATATACACATTTTTCAAAAAAAAAAAATGCTATACAATAAATATGTTATCAGACTGTGATCTTATGAAGTTGTTTCTTGGTTAGTGGCTATATATATCTTCATTTGGTCGAATTAGTGATAGCTAGTGACGGAGTAAAACCTGATGCAGTTAGAAAAGTGCTCTCTTTTGCTGACGTGGTTAGCTAATAGATTTACATATTTTGTCTTCCCTGTAAAACATTTTAAAAATCGAACATGGTGGTTAGATTCACAAGATGTCTGCCTTTCATATGCTGTATTGGACTTGTTAATGTGTAAAAGTTAAATATTTAAAAAAAATGTTTTTTTGAATTTGCCGCTCTGCCTTTTCAGTGGAATGTGGGAGGAGTGGCGCTAGCGGCACTCCCAGCCTCAACAGGATAACGAAACTGGCGACATTTAGAAAAGTCCCAGAGTCTCAACACTAGGTGCATTGAAACCACCTCGGCCCATAGAGACGGACCCCAACATGTATGTTTGATTGCTCATTCAAGGACCCCGTAGCAAGGCAATGAAAAAAGTGGATTTTCAGCAGCAATTAAGGTATTGCTCGGGCACCGAATGACCTATCGAGCCGAAACTTGGGATTCGAGGTCGCCTCACATAGGGCTAAACATAATGTGAGAATTGGACCCGCAGCTAGAACATAACTATGTATTATTTGTTTTATTATTGTTTAAATGGAAGGCGCTGTGAATTTTGGGCCTGCTCTGAAAAATGTGATTGTTGGCTTCTAAAGGAGTTGGTAAAAGTGAGTTTGGTGTCAGATGGTATCAGTTTGGTGTCTGAATATATCTATTTGACTGATGGACACCGACTTGCTAGTTGACTTTTGTGCATTTGCAATATGTTTCAACGGGGGGGTACCATCACAAAAAGCGACATGATGAAATTTAACACAACGAGCGATGGAGAGGAACCCCTATCACTGCCCGGCCATCCTGAGGTCATCAGGCCGTTCAATTTTGTATTTCTAAAGTATTTAAAGAATGCACGTTAAATTTGCAATATGATTCAACACATCATATTGCAAACGTAACAGTGTGTGTTACGTTTGCAATATGATGTGTTGAATCATATTGCAAATGTAACGTGCATTCTTTAAATAAACCCTATGTGGGTTATGAATGTCTTATGAACCAGTCTTCAATGACAATCCATCAAGCCACTATGAGGTCTACCTGTGTCGATTCTAAGCTTCCTGGAGCAACCGGAAGTGATAAAATCACCCTAAAAGTGTTTTGCCATACCCAACCAGCAGTTTGTGATATATAGTGCATTCAACCCTGTGTAAATCAGTCAGTTCTTAACGTATAGACTTAAAACTCAGGATTCTGTAAAATCATACCCCGATCAGGATATGTATTTACTTATAGCTTCCTGTGCCAACCGGAAGTGCCTTAAAATGGGGTCATAGGTGCTGTTTGGAAGGGTTAAAAACTTTAAGTGTGTTATTAGGCAACCTTCATGAACTGTAAATCAGTAATTTCTCTAAACAGATGTCAAAGAAAAGCTCACACACACACACAGACACACACAGCAAGGATGGAGTGAAAAAGTATGGTGCTTAAAGACACACAGAGCCTTAAATGCTTTTAGGGTTGATCCAGACTTCCATACCCGCTTTGGGAGCACTATACTACGGGCAAAAATCAATGGGTGCTGGCCTGAGTGATTTATGGAGGTTTTCAAAAAAAGTCAGAAAATATTCTGGGTTTTTTTCTGGAAAATATTTTATGTTTTTTCTTCTCGAGTCAATGGCCTGAGTGATTTATGGAGTTTTTCCTAAAAACTCAAAAAATATTCTAAGACCAAACTTTTCGTGCACCTGGTATTTTTTTGGGGTTACCAGGTGCCATTTTTCAAGACGGTTGAAATTGCTTTTAGGGGGCATCCAGACTTCCATACCCGCTCTGGGAGCACTATTCTGCGGCCAAAAATCAATGGGGGTTGGCCTGAGTGATTTATGGAGGTTTTCAAAAAAAGTCAAAAAATATTCTTTTTTTTCTTCTGAAAAATATTTTATGTTTTTTCTTCTCGAGTCAATGGGGTCCGGCCTGAGTGATTTATGGAGGTTTCCAAAAAAAGTCAAAAAATATTCTATGTTTCATGTTTTGGGTTACCAGGCGTCATTTTTCAAAACGGTTTTAAATGCTTTTAGGTGTCATCCAGACGTCCATGCCCGCTATGGGAGCACTATACTACGGCCCCAAATCAATGGGTGCTGGCCTGAGTGATTTATGGAGGTTTGGGGGGTGATACGTTTTTTCTAGTTTATTCACATTTTTGACTTCATATTAAATCAGATTGCAAATGCACAAAACATATTCCTTAAGTACAAGTAAACATTTCACAAAAAATGATGATAATAAAATTTGACAAAAGTATTTTCATACAGTTCTTATACATGTGTAATTGACATAAAAACCGAAAGAATTTCGAAAAACGGTCCAGAAAGCACTTTTTTAAGGGGGTGATAAGTTTTTGCCAAAACTTTCAAAATTTCAAAATTTTACTCTTGGGTCTTGACTTGCGTTACAATAAGCCTATGAAAAATTAGGATAGAACACACTCGCCCACTATAGGATTTTTGGGGTGTTACACAGCTCATTTACAATATGGCATTTGCCATCAACTTTGGATGAAACACCGCCAGAAGTAGTGTATTTGTCCATCGTGTATATGGTTCGCTCTCTGCCAATAACTTGCCACGTTATTTTGTACAATTGGGGGGGGGGTTCCCTTACATGAGTTCCCTTACATGATTAGTTCAATCAGGTGATATTAATTACGGAGAAATTATTTTATAGAATAGCATGTCATAGCAATTAATCCGGCATAGCCAAAGACACGGCACAGTGTTGTTTAACTCACTGACCATGACCCATGAGTTCTTCTTACCTTTGTTCAGTAGAAAAGTCTCCCTCTCTAAACAGTATAGGAAGATTCATAGACAGGTCACTCTTCATGGACACACAGCTGGGTACAGGGGAGGCTGGTCTCTCCTGCTTGATTGGGCTTCAACACAACAGAGACAAACATTACATCTCTCATCTACTCTGAGCTCAGATGGGGAAACATAAGAAGAGTTTCATTCCAAAATGCTATTTGTCCACTTTCAGAAATGTAAATGATCTTTTATTGTTTATAGAAATTACTAAATGACTACAGAGCATAATAAAGGCTTCTGAAGTGGGTAATTTCCACTTAAAAATGCCAGACTTGATTTACACTAATGAAAAATGGATCAAAACCCCCCCAAAATTGTCCCTTAATTATAATCCACATAAAAATGCAAATTTGCTGTTATTTTCCTGCTGAGATAAACTGGGTCAAATGAAGACATGCCATCTGTAAGTGCATTCATCTTTAGATATCTAGGTGAGACAACCAAATATCACAGTCAAATATACAGGATACCAACATTCCATTCCTGTTAAACAATGGATATATAGATATCTAGGTGGATATATAGATATCTAGGTGGATATATAGATATCTAGGTGGATATATAGATATCTAGGTGGATATATAGATATCTAGGTGGATATATAGATATCTAGGTGGATATATAGATATCTAGGTGGATATATAGATATCTAGGTGGATATATAGATATCTAGGTGGATATGTAGATATCTAGGTGGATATATAGATATCTAGGTGGATATATAGATATCTAGGTGGATATATAGATATCTAGGTGGATATATAGATATCTAGGTGGATATATAGATATCTAGGTGGATAAATAGCATTTAGCAAAAAAACACATTTTCATACACATCTAAATGTACCCATAAGCAATAATTTGTGATTAAAAAACTATTTAGAATATACATTCTTAAACAATACTGTCAGCTCACCTCTTAGTTTTGGTGTCATGTCCCCCACAGTGATTCATTTTAGAGGCAGGGCCCCTCTCCTCTCTCTCCCCAGAGAGACTCATTTTAGAGGCAGGGCCCCTCTCCTCTCTCTCCCCAGAGAGACTCATTTTAGAGGCAGGGCCCCCCTCATCTCTCTCCCCAGAGAGACTCATTTTAGAGGCAGGGCCACCCTCCTCTCTCTCCCCAGAGAGACTCATTTTGGAGCACTGACCCCTAAACAGAGATCCAGCATGTTGGTTGTGGTTAACACAGTGATCCCTAAACAGAAATTGAACATGTTGATTGTGGTTAACACAGTGACAACTAATTATTTTATTCATTCTCTCCTAGAAATAAAACCGTTTATTAACAAACACATCCAAACAGTCAGGTTATTTAATGTAATTACTTTTTCTAGCCCAATGACCACTCAAAACCCGCCCACAAGGCCTGAAAATGAACTAATAGCCCCTGATAGGCCAACATCTTATTTTGGGGCGGCAGGTAGCCTAGTGGTTAGAGTGTTGGGGCGGCAGGTAGCCTAGTGGTTAGAGCGTTGGGGCAGCAGGTAGCCTAGTGGTTAGAGCGTTGGTGCAGCAGATAGTGTCACGCCCTGACCTTAGTATTCTATGTTTTCTTTATTATTTTGGTCAGGTCAGGGTGTGACGAGGGTGGGTATGTGTGTTTTCGTCTTGTCTAGGATTTGTGTTTATCTATGGGGATTTTGTATGTCTAGGTAATGTAGGTCTATGGTGGCCTGAATTGGTTCTCAATCAGAGGCAGCTGTTTATCGTTGTCTCTGATTGGGGATCCTATTTAGGTTGCCATTTTCCATTTAGGTTTTGTGGGTTATTGTCTATGTGTAGTTGCATGTCAGCACTCGTTTGAGTAGCTTCACGTTAGTTTTGTTATTTTGTTAGTTTGTTTAGTGATCTTCGTTAATAAAAGAAGAATGTATTCAAATCACGCTGCGCATTGGTCTCCTCGATACGACCAACGTGACAGGTAGCCTATTGGTTAGAGCGTTGGGGCGGCAAGGGGCCTAGTGGTTAGAGCGTTGGGGCGGCAAGGGGCCCAGTGGTTAGAGCTTTGGGGCGGCAGGTAGCTGACCAACGTGACAGGTAGCCTATTGGTTAGAGCGTTGGGGCGGCAAGGGGCCTAGTGGTTAGAGCGTTGGGGCGGCAAGGGGCCCAGTGGTTAGACCATTGGGGCGGCAGGTAGCTGTCACGATCGTCTTTAGGTGAAAGAGAGGACCAAGGCGCAGCGTGATATAAATATATCTTCTTTTTTAATAGAAGAAGAAACGAACACTAATACAAACTAGACAAAACAACAAACGACCGTGAAGCTACAAAAACGAAATTGCAGACACAAGCAACTAACGTTGAGACATAGACAATTACCCACAACCTACCTAATGCCTATGGCTGCCTAAATATGGCTCTCAATCAGAGACAACGATAGACAGCTGTCTCTAATTGAGAACCAATCCAGGCAACCATAGACTTACATAAACACCTACACTGAATACAACCCCATGAACTCTACAAAACCCCCTAGACCAGGGGTGTCAAACTCATTCCACGGAGGGCCTAGTGTCTGCAGGTTTTTGGTTTTTCCTTTCAATAAAGCCCTAGACAACCAGGTGTGGGGAGTTCCTAACTAATTAGTGATGTTAATTCATCAATCAAGTACAAGGGAGGAGCGAAAACCCGCAGACACTCGGCCCCCCCGTGGAATGAGTTTGACACCTGTGCCCTAGACAAAACACACACCCTAGACTAGACAAAAAACACACAAACTTCCCCCATGTCACACCCTGACCTAACTATAATAATAAAGAAAAAAAAGATAACTAAGGCCAGGGCGTGACAGTACCCCCCCCCAAAAGGTGCGGACTCCGGCCGCAAAACCTGACACAGAAGGGGAGGGTCCGGGTGGGCCTTACGGCGGCGGCTCGGGTGCGGGACGTGGACCCCACTCCACCATAGTCAATACCCGCTTTGGTGGCGCCTCTGGAGCGGCGACCCTTTCAGCGAGTCCCGGACTGAAGACCATCCTAGAGGGAGCCACTGGACGGAGGGGCCGCTCCGGACTGAGGGGCGGCTCCGGACTGAGGGGCGGCTCCGGACTGAGGGGCGGCTCCGGACTGAGGGGCGGCTCCGGACTGAGGGGCGGCTCCGGACTGCGGGGCGGCTCCGGACTGCGGGGCGGCTCCGGACTGAGGGGCGGCTCCGGACTGTAAGGCAACTCATGACTGGCGGGCGGCTCATGACTGGCGGGCGGCTCCTGGCTGACTGACGGCTCTGGCAGATCCTGGCTGGCTGGCGGCTCTGGCAGAGCCTGGCTGGCTGGCGGCTCTGGCAGAGCCTGGCTGGCTGGCGGCTCTGGCAGAGCCTGGCTGGCTGGCGGCTCTGGCAGAGCCTGGCTGGCTGGCGTCTCTGGCAGATCCTGGCTGGCTGGCGGCTCTGGCAGATCCTGGCTGGCTGGCGGCTCTGGCAGATCCTAGCTGGCTGGCGGCTCTGGCTGCTCCTGACTGGCGGGCTGATCCTGACTGGCGGGCGGCTCTGGCTGCTCCTGACTGGCGGGCGGCTCTAGCGGCTCCTGACTGACGGACCGCTCTGAAGGTTCAGGACAGACGGGCGGCTCAGAAGGCTCAGGACAGACGGGCGGCTCAGAAGGCTCAGGACAGACGGGCGGCTCAGAAGGCTCAGGACAGACGTGCGGCTCAGACGGTGCTGGGCAGACGGGCAGCGCAGGCGGCGCTTGGCAGACGGACAGCTCAGACGGCGTTGGGCAGATGGGCAGTGCAGGCGACGCTGGGCAGACGGACAGCGCAGACGGCGCTGGGCAGATGGCAGACTCTTGCCGGCTGAGGCGCACAGTAGTCCTGGTGCGTGGTGCCGGAACTGGTGGTACCGGGCTAAGGACACGCACCTCAAAGCTAGTGCGGGGAGCAGCAACAGGACGCACAGGGCTCTGGAGACGCACAGGAGGCTTGGTGCGTGGTGCCGGAACTGGTGGTACCGGGCTGGAGACACGCACCATAGGGCGAGTGCGTGGAGGAGGAACAGGGCTCTGGAGACACACTGGAAGCCTGGTGCGTGGTGTTGGCACTGGTGGTACTGGGCTGGGGCGGGGAGGTGGCGCCGGATATACCGGACCGTGCAGGCGTACTGGCTCCCTTGAGCACCGAGCCTGCCCAACCTTACCTGGTTGAATGCTCCCCGTAGCCCGACCAGTGCGGGGAGGTGGAATAACCCGCACTGGGCTGTGTTGGCGAACCGGGGACACCATGCGTAAGGCTGGTGCCATGTATGCCGGCCCGAGGAGACACACTGGAGACCAGACGCGTTGAGCCGGCTTCATAGCACCTAGCTCAATGTTCAATTATAGCCCGGCCAATACGTGGAGCTGGAATGTACCGCACCGGGCTATGCACACGTACAGGAGACCCCGTGCGTTTTACCGCATAACACGGTGTCTGTCCGTACTTTTGCTCTCCACGGTAAGCTCGGGGAGTTGGCGCAGGTCTCCTACCTGACTACGCCACAGTCCCTTGTAGTCCCCTCCCAAGAAATTTTTGGGCTTGACTCTCGGGCTTCCTACCGCGTCGTCGTGCTGCCTCCATTCGCCGGTATCCCTCCTCACACTGCTCCAGAGAATCCCAGGCGGGCTCCGGCATTCTCCCTGGGTCAATCGCCCACCTGTCGATCTCCTCCCACGTAGTGTAGTCCAGACTCTGCTCCCATTGCCATTCCTCCTTGCGCTCCTCCTGCTGCCGCTGCCTGTTACCACGCTGCTTGGTCCTTTTGTGGTAGGTGAAAGAGAGGACCAAGTCGCAGCGTGATATAAATACATCTTTTTTAATAGAAGAAGAAACGAACACGAACACTAATACAAACTAGACAAAACAACAAACGACCGTGAAGCTACAAAAATGAAAGTGCAGACACAAGCAACTAACATCAAGACATAGACAATTACCCACAACCTACCTAATGCCTATGGCTGCCTAAATATGGCTCTCAATCAGAGACAATGATAGACAGCTGTATCTAATTGAGAACCAATCCAGGCAACCATAGACTTACATAAACACCTACACTGAACACAACCCCATGAACTCTACAAACACCCCCTAGACAATACAAACACCCTAGACTAGACAAAAAACACACAAACTTCCCCCATGTCACACAAACTTCCCCCATGTCACACCCGGACCTAACTAAAATAATAAACAATACAAAGATAACTAAGGCCAGGGCGTGACAGTAGCTTAGTGGTTAGAGTGTTGGGGCAGTAACCGAAAAGTAGCAGGATTGAATCCCAGAGCTGACAAGGTAAAAATCTGTTGTTCTGCCCCTGAACAAGGCAGTTAACCCACTGTTCCCCGGTAGGCCGTCATTGTAAATAAGATTTTGATATTAACTGACTTGCCTAGTTAAATACAGGTTAAATAAAATAAAATAAAATAAAATTTCAGATAACCTACAGTAGCCTGGCCAAGATGATTTAGCAGCTTGTTTAGTACAAATTGACAGAATAATTTATTTAACATGAAAAACAAGGAGATTTAGAGGTAAGAAGTGCTTCTGTTGCCCAGTAACCTGCTGCTATAGAATACTGAGGATGAGGTCATCATTTCAATCAATTAATCTAATATTAATACTATGGTAATGAACTGAACAGGTCTATGAATCTAATATTAATACTATGGTAATGAACTGAACAGGTCTAATATTAATACTATGGTAATGAACTGAACAAGTCTATGAATCTAACATTAATACTATGGTGATGAACTGAACAGGTCTAATATTAATACTATGGTTATGAACTGAACAGGTCTAATATTAATACTATGGTGATGAACTGAACAAGTCTATGAATCTAATATTAATACTATGGTAATGAACTGAACAGGTCTATGAATCTAATATTAATACTATGGTAATGAACTGAACAGGTCTATGAATCTAATATTAATACTATGGTAATGAACTGAACAGGTCTAATATTAATACTATGGTAATGAACTGAACAGGGCTATGAATCTAATATTAATACTATGGTAATGAACTGAACAGGTCTAATATTAATACTATGGTAATGAACTGAACAGGTCTAATATTAATACTATGGTAATGAACTGAACAGGTCTAATATTAATACTATGGTAATGAACTGAACAGGTCTAATATTAATACTATGGTAATGAACTGAACAGGTCTATGAATCTAATATTAATACTATGGTAATGAACTGACCAGGTCTATGAATCTAATATTAATACTATGGTAATGAACTGAACAGGTCTATGAATCTAATATTAATACTATGGTAATGAACTGAACAGGTCTAATATTAATACTATGGTAATGAACTGAACAGGGCTATGAATCTAATATTAATACTATGGTAATGAACTGAACAGGTCTAATATTAATACTATGGATATGAACTGAACAGGTCTAATATTAATACTATGGTAATGAACTGGACCGGTCTAATATTAATACTATGGTAATGAACTGAACAGGTCTATGAATCTAATATTAATACTATGGTAATGAACTGAACAGGTCTAATATTAATACTATGGTAATGAACTGAACAGGTCTATGAATCTAATATTAATACTATGGTAATGAACTGAACATGTCTATGAGTCTAATATTAATACTATGGTAATGAACTGAACAGGTCTAATATTAATACTATGGTAATGAACTGAACAGGGCTATGAATCTAATATTAATACTATGGTAATGAACTGAACAGGTCTAATATTAATACTATGGTAATGAACTGAACAGGTCTAATATTAATACTATGGTTATGAACTGAACAGGTCTAATATTAATACTATGGTTATGAACTGAACAGGTCTATGAATCTAATATTAATACTATGGTAATGAACTGAACAGGTATAATATTAATACTATGGTAATGAACTGAACAGGTCTATGAATCTAATATTAATACTATGGTAATGAACTGAACAGGTCTAATATTAATACTATGGTAATGAACTGAACAGGTCTAATATTAATACTATGGTAATGAACTGAACAGGTCTAATATTAATACTATGGTAATGAACTGAACAGGTCTATGAATCTAATATTAATACTATGGTAATGAACTGACCAGGTCTATGAATCTAATATTAATACTATGGTAATGAGCTGAACAGGTCTATGAATCTAATATTAATACTATGGTAATGAACTGAACAGGTCTAATATTAATACTATGGTAATGAACTGAACAGGTCTATGAATCTAATATTAATACTATGGTAATGAACTGAACAGGTCTAATATTAATACTATGGATATGAACTGAACAGGTCTATGAATCTAATATTAATACTATGGTAATGAACTGAACAGGTCTAATATTAATACTATGGTAATGAACTGAACAGGGCTATGAATCTAATATTAATACTATGGTAATGAACTGAACAGGTCTAATATTAATACTATGGTAATGAACTGAACAGGTCTAATATTAATACTATGGATATGAACTGAACAGGTCTAATATTAATACTATGGTTATGAACTGAACAGGTCTATGAATCTAATATTAATGCTATGGTAATGAACTGAACAGGTATAATATTAATACTATGGTAATGAACTGAACAGGTCTAATATTAATACTATGGTAATGAACTGAACAGGTCTATGCATCTAATACTAATACTATGGTAATGAACTGAACAGGTCTAATATTAATACTATGGTAATGAACTGAACAGGTCTAATATTAATACTATGGTTATGAACTGAACAGGTCTATGAATCTAATATTAATACTATGGTAATGAACTGAACAGGTCTAATATTAATATTATGGTAATGAACTGAACAGGTCTAATATTAATACTATGGTTATGAACTGAACAGGTCTATGAATCTAATATTAATACTATGGTAATGAACTGAACAGGTCTAATATTAATACTATGGTAATGAACTGAACAGGTCTAATATTAATACTATGGTTATGAACTGAAAAGGTCTATGAATCTAATACTAATACTATGGTAATGAACTGAACAGGTCTAATATTAATACTATGGTAATGAACTGAACAGGTCTAATATTAATACTATGGTTATGAACTGAACAGGTCTATGAATCTAATATTAATACTATGGTAATGAACTGAACAGGTCTAATATTAATATTATGGTTATGAACTGAACAGGTCTATGAATCTAATATTAATACTATGGTTATGAACTGAACAGGTCTAATATTAATACTATGGTTATGAACTGAACAGGTCTATGAATCTAATATTAATACTATGGTAATGAACTGAACAGGTCTAATATTAATATTATGGTTATGAACTGAACAGGTCTATGAATCTAATATTAATACTATGGTTATGAACTGAACAGGTCTAATATTAATATTATGGTTATGAACTGAACAGGTCTATGAATCTAATATTAATACTATGGTAATGAACTGAACAGGTCTATGAATCTAATATTAATACCATGGTAATGAACTGAATAGGTTGATGCTTGTCAACAACAGCCAGGGTTTTATTACCTGTTGCCTAATCTGACTGTTACCTTCAATCTAATGCATTATAACATCTGATCAGCCATGGAGATAGAACTGTTACCTTCAATCTAATGCATTATAACATCTGATCAGCCATGGAGATAGAACTGTTACCTTCAATCTAATGCATTATAACATCTGATCAGCCATGGAGATAGGACTGTTACCTTCAATCTAATACATTCTAACATCTGATCAGCCATGGAGATAGAACTGTTACCTTCAATCTAATACATTCTAACATCTGATCAGCCATGGAGATAGAACTGTTACCTTCAATCTAATACATTCTAACATCTGATCAGCCACATGGAGATAGAACTGTTACCTTCAATCTAATACATTCTAACATCTGATCAGCCATGGAGATAGAACTGTTACCTTCAATCTAATACATTCTAACATCTGATCAGCCATGGAGATAGAACTGTTACCTTCAATCTAATACATTCTAACATCTGATCAGCCATGGAGATAGAACTGTTACCTTCAATCTAATACATTCTAACATCTGATCAGCCACATTGAGATAGAACTGTTACCTTCAATCTAATACATTCTAACATCTGATCAGCCATGGAGATAGAACTGTTACCTTCAATCTAATACATTCTAACATCTGATCAGCCATGGAGATAGAACTGTTACCTTCAATCTAATACATTCTAACATCTGATCAGCCATGGAGATAGATGTGTTACCTTCAATCTAATACATTCTAACATCTGATCAGCCATTGAGATAGAACTGTTACCTTCAATCTAATACATTCTAACATCTGATCAGCCACATTGAGATAGAACTGTTACCTTCAATCTAATACATTCTAACATCTGATCAGCCATGGAGATAGAACTGTTACCTTCAATCTAATACATTCTAACATCTGATCAGCCATTGAGATAGATGTGTTACCTTCAATCTAATACATTCTAACATCTGATCAGCCACATTGAGATAGAACTGTTACCTTCAATCTAATAAATTCTAACATCTGATCAGCCATGGAGATAGAACTGTTACCTTCAATCTAATACATTCTAACATCTGATCAGCCATGGAGATAGAACTGTTACCTTCAATCTAATACATTCTAACATCTGATCAGCCATGGAGATAGAACTGTTACCTTCAATCTAATACATTCTAACATCTGATCAGCCATGGAGATAGAACTGTTACCTTCAATCTAATACATTCTAACATCTGATCAGCCACATTGAGATAGAACTGTTACATTCAATCTAATACATTCTAACATCTGATCAGCCATGGAGATAGAACTGTTACCTTCAATCTAATACATTCTAACATCTGATCAGCCATGGAGATAGAACTGTTACCTTCAATCTAATACATTCTAACATCTGATCAGCCATGGAGATAGAACTGTTACCTTCAATCTAATACATTCTAACATCTGATCAGCCACATTGAGATAGAACTGTTACCTTCAATCTAATACATTCTAACATCTGATCAGCCATGGAGATAGAACTGTTACCTTCAATCTAATACATTCTAACATCTGATCAGCCATGGAGATAGAACTGTTACCTTCAATCTAATACATTCTAACATCTGATCAGCCATGGAGATAGAACTGTTACCTTCAATCTAATACATTCTAACATCTGATCAGCCATGGAGATAGAACTGTTACCTTCAATCTAATACATTCTAACATCTGATCAGCCACATTGAGATAGAACTGTTACCTTCAATCTAATACATTCTAACATCTGATCAGCCATTGAGATAGAACTGTTACCTTCAATCTAATACATTCTAACATCTGATCAGCCATGGAGATAGAACTGTTACCTTCAATCTAATACATTCTAACATCTGATCAGCCACATTGAGATAGAACTGTTACCTTCAATCTAATACATTCTAACATCTGATCAGCCACATTGAGATAGAACTGTTACCTTCAATCTAATACATTCTAACATCTGATCAGCCATGGAGATAGAACTGTTACCTTCAATCTAATACATTCTAACATCTGATCAGCCATGGAGATAGAACTGTTACCTTCAATCTAATACATTCTAACATCTGATCAGCCATGGAGATAGAACTGTTACCTTCAATCTAATACATTCTAACATCTGATCAGCCATTGAGATAGAACTGTTACCATGGTCACACTTGATAACTTCCTACTGAATTAACTAAACATGGACATTAATAGTTGCATAATAACACAAGGCTACAACAATAAACTGAAGTTACAGGCTGTTTATTAAATCAGTTTGCCAGCTCCAGGTTGGCTACACAAGTGACACAAAATGATTTGCAAACAACTCCAGTCATTTCAACATATTTATAGTCTAATAGTAGGCTACAGTAGTCAACGACTCCAGTCATTTCAACATATTTATAGTCTAATGGAAGGCTACAGTAGCCTAGATAGATAGGCATAAAGATGAATAGGCTACTTGAAGGCCAACATATGTTTCTTTCTCCACATTTAATGTCAGTTTCATTGTGGAGTTTTTCTCATAACAGAAGCACATGATGGAGTTCCAGAACTTTCATTTATAATTTCCACTCCAGAGACCCAATAACTGAGCATGAATAAAAACAAACCCAATAACTGAGCATGAATAAAAACAAGACCCAATAACTGAGCATGAATAAAAACAAACCCAATAACTGAGCATGAATAAAAACAAACCCAATAACTGAGCATGAATAAAAACAAACCCAATAACTGAGCATGAATAAAAACAAACCCAATAACTGAGCATGAATAAAAACAAACCCAATAACTGAGCATGAATAAAAACAAGACCCAATAACTGAGCATGAATAAAAACAAACCCAATAACTGAGCATGAATAAAAACAAGACCCAATAACTGAGCATGATTAAAAACAAACCCAATAACTGAGCATGAATAAAAACAAACCCAATAACTGAGCATGAATAAAAACAGTGGTGGTTTTCCATCAGCAAAGTCACATTAGAATGCAGTTTAAACCACCTCTGGGCTAATTTATCTAATGCGCTCTAGAGCCCCTAAAGTAGTTTTCCTGTGTTTTGTCACCTTATCTCTAGAGCCCCTAAAGTAGTTTTCCTGTGTTTTGTCACCTTATTATCTCTAGAGCCCCTAAAGTAGTTGTCCTGTGCTTTGTCACCTTATCTCTAGAGCCCCTAAAGTAGTTTTCCTGTGTTTTGTCACCTTCTCTAGAGCCCCTAAAGTAGTTTTCCTGTGTTTTGTCACCTTATCTCTAGAGCCCCTAAAGTAGTTTTCCTGTATTTTGTCACCTTATCGCTAGAGCCCCTAAAGTAGTTTTCCTGTGTTTTGTCACCTTCTCTAGAGCCCCTAAAGTAGTTTTCCTGTGTTTTGTCACCTTCTCTAGAGCCCCTAAAGTAGTTTTCCTGTGTTTTGTCACCTTATCTCTAGAGCCCCTAAAGTCGTTTTCCTGTGTTTTGTCACCTTATCTCTAGAGCCCCTAAAGTAGTTTTCCTGTGTTTTGTCACCATATCTCTAGAGCCCCTAAAGTAGTTTTCCTGTGTTTTGTCACCTTATCTCTAGAGCCCCTAAAGTAGTTTTCCTGTGTTTTGTCACCTTCTCTAGAGCCCCTAAAGTAGTTTTCCTGTGTTTTGTCACCTTATCTCTAGAGCCCCTAAAGTAGTTTTCCTGTGTTTTGTCACCTTATCTCTAGAGCCCCTAAAGTAGTTTTCCTGTGTTTTGTCACCTTATATCTAGAGCTCCTAAAGTAGTTTTCCTGTGTTTTGTCACCTTATCTCTAGAGCCCCTAAAGTAGTTTTCCTGTGTTTTGTCACCTTATCTCTAGAGCCCCTAACGTAGTTTTCCTGTGTTTTGTCACCTTATCTCTAGAGCCCCTGAAGTAGTTTTCCTGTGTTTTGTCACCTTATCTCTAGAGCCCCTAAAGTAGTTTTCCTGTGTTTTGTCACCTTATCTCTAGAGCCCCTAAAGTAGTTTTCCTGTGCTTTGTCACCTTATCTCTAGAGCCCCTAAAGTAGTTTTCCTGTGTTTTGTCACCTTATCTCTAGAGCCCCTAAAGTAGTTTTCCTGTGTTTTGTCACCTTATCTCTAGAGCCCCTAAAGTAGTTTTCCTGTGCTTTGTCACCTTATCTCTAGAGCCCCTAAAGTAGTTTTCCTGTGTTTTGTCACCTTATCTCTAGAGCCCCTAAAGTAGTTTTCCTGTGCTTTGTCACCTTATCTCTAGAGCCCCTAAAGTAGTTTTCCTGTGTTTTGTCACCTTATCTCTAGAGCCCCTAAAGTAGTTTTCCTGTGTTTTGTCACCTTATCTCTAGAGCCCCTAAAGTAGTTTTCCTGTGCTTTGTCACCTTATCTCTAGAGCCCCTAAAGTAGTTTTCCTGTGCTTTGTCACCTTATCTCTAGAGCCCCTAAAGTAGTTTTCCTGATCTTTGTCACCTTATCTCTAGAGCCCCTAAAGTAGTTTTCCTGATCTTTGTCACCTTATCTCTAGAGCCCCTAAAGTAGTTTTCCTGTGCTTTGTCACCTTATCTCTAGAGCCCCTAAAGTAGTTTTCCTGTGCTTTGTCACCTTATCTCTAGAGCCCCTAAAGTAGTTTTCCTGTGTTTTGTCACCTTATCTCTAGAGCGACTAAAGTCGTTTTCCTGTGTTTTGTCACCATATCTCTAGAGAACATAAAGTAGTTTTCCTGTGTTTTGTCACCTTATCTCTAGAGCCCCTAAAGTAGTTTTCCTGTGTTTTGTCACCTTATCTCTAGAGCCCCTAAAGTAGTTTTCCTGTGCTTTGTCACCTTATCTCTAGAGCCCCTAAAGTAGTTTTCCTGTGCTTTGTCACCTTATCTCTAGAGCCCCTAAAGTAGTTTTCCTGATCTTTGTCACCTTATCTCTAGAGCCCCTAAAGTAGTTTTCCTGTGCTTTGTCACCTTATCTCTAGAGCCCCTAAAGTAGTTTTCCTGTGTTTTGTCACCTTATCTCTAGAGCGACTAAAGTCGTTTTCCTGTGTTTTGTCACCTTATTTCTAGAGAACCTAAAGTAGTTTTCCTGTGCTTTGTCACCATATCTCTAGAGAACCTGAAGTAGTTTTCCTGTGCTTTGTCACCATATCTCTAGAGCTCCTAAAGTAGTTTTCCTGTGCTTTGTCACCATATCTCTAGAGCTCCTAAAGTAGTTTTCGTGTGTATTGTCACCTTATCTCTAGAGCCCCTAAAGTAGTTTTCCTGTGTTTTGTCACCTTATCTCTAGAGCCCCTAAAGTAGTTTTCCTGTGCTTTGTCACCATATCTCTAGAGCCCCTAAAGTAGTTTTCCTGTGCTTTGTCACCTTATCTCTAGAGCCCCTAAAGTAGTTTTCCTGTGTTTTGTCACCTTATCTCTAGAGCCCCTAAAGTAGTTTTCCTGTGCTTTGTCACCATATCTCTAGAGCCCCTAAAGTAGTTTTCCTGTGCTTTGTCACCATATCTCTAGAGCTCCTAAAGTAGTTTTCCTGTGTTTTGTCACCTTATCTCTAGAGAACCTAACGTTGTTTTCCTGTGCTTTGTCACCATATCTCTAGAGCCCCTGAAGTAGTTTTCCTGTGCTTTGTCACCATATCTCTAGAGCCCCTAAAGTAGTTTTCCTGTGTTTTGTCACCTTATCTCTAGAGCCCCTAAAGTAGTTTTCCTGTGCTTTGTCACCTTATCTCTAGAGCCCCTAAAGTAGTTTTCCTGTGCTTTGTCACCATATCTCTAGAGCTCCTAAAGTAGTTTTCCTGTGCTTTGTCACCTTATCTCTAGAGCCCCTAAAGTAGTTTTCCTGTGTTTTGTCACCTTATCTCTAGAGTCCCTGAAGTAGTTTTCCTGTGCTTTGTCACCATATCTCTAGAGCCCCTAAAGTAGTTTTCCTGTGCTTTGTCACCATATCTCTAGAGCCCCTAAAGTAGCTTTCCTGTGTTTTGTCACCTTATCTCTAGAGCCCCTAAAGTAGTTTTCCTGTGTTTTGTCACCTTCTCTAGAGCCCCTAAAGTAGTTTTCCTGTGTTTTGTCACCTTATCTCTAGAGCCCCTAAAGTAGTTTTCCTGTGTTTTGTCACCTTATCTCTAGAGCCCCCAAAGTAGTTTTCCTGTGTTTTGTCACCTTATATCTAGAGATCCTAAAGTAGTTTTCCTGTGCTTTGTCACCTTATCTCTAGAGCCCCTAAAGTAGTTTTCCTGTGTTTTGTCACCTTATCTCTAGAGCCCCTAAAGTAGTTTTCCTGTGTTTTGTCACCTTATCTCTAGAGCCCCTAAAGTAGTTTTCCTGTGTTTTGTCACCTTATCTCTAGAGCCCCTAAAGTAGTTTTCCTGTGCTTTGTCACCTTATCTCTAGAGCGACTAAAGTCGTTTTCCTGTGTTTTGTCACCATATCTCTAGAGAACATAAAGTAGTTTTCCTGTGTTTTGTCACCTTCTCTAGAGAACCTAAAGTAGTTTTCCTGTGTTTTGTCACCTTATCTCTAGAGCCCCTAAAGTAGTTTTCCTGTGTTTTGTCACCTTATCTCTAGAGCCCCTAAAGTAGTTTTCCTGTGCTTTGTCACCTTATCTCTAGAGCCCCTAAAGTAGTTTTCCTGTGTTTTGTCACCTTATTTCTAGAGAACCTAAAGTAGTTTTCCTGTGCTTTGTCACCATATCTCTAGAGAACCTAAAGTAGTTTTCCTGTGCTTTGTCACCATATCTCTAGAACTCCTAAAGTAGTTTTCCTGTGCTTTGTCACCATATCTCTAGAGCTCCTAAAGTAGTTTTCCTGTGTTTTGTCACCTTATCTCTAGAGCCCCTAAAGTAGTTTTCCTGTGCTTTGTCACCTTATCTCTAGAGAACCTAAAGTAGTTTTCCTGTGCTTTGTCACCTTATCTCTAGAGCCCCTAAAGTAGTTTTCCTGTGCTTTGTCACCATATCTCTAGAGAACCTAAAGTAGTTTTCCTGTGCTTTGTCACCATATCTCTAGAACTCCTAAAGTAGTTTTCCTGTGCTTTGTCACCATATCTCTACAGCTCCTAAAGTAGTTTTCCTGTGTTTTGTCACCTTATCTCTAGAGCCCCTAAAGTAGTTTTCCTGTGCTTCGTCACCTTATCTCTAGAGCCCCTAAAGTAGTTTTCCTGTGTTTTGTCACCTTATCTCTAGAGCCCCTAAAGTAGTTTTCCTGTGCCTTGTCACCTTATCTCTAGAGCCCCTAAAGTAGTTTTCCTGTGTTTTGTCACCTTATCTCTAGAGCCCCTAAAGTAGTTTTCCTGTGCTTCGTCACCTTATCTCTAGAGCCCCTAAAGTAGTTTTCCTGTGTTTTGTCACCTTATCTCTAGAGCCCCTAAAGTAGTTTTCCTGTGCTTCGTCACCTTATCTCTAGAGCCCCTAAAGTAGTTTTCCTGTGCTTTGTCACCATATCTCTTGAGCCCCTAAAGTAGTTTTCCTGTGCTTTGTCACCATATCTCTAGAGCTCCTAAAGTAGTTTTCCTGTGTTTTGTCACCTTATCTCTAGAGAACCTAAAGTTGTTTTCCTGTGCTTTGTCACCATATCTCTAGAGCCCCTAAAGTAGTTTTCCTGTGCTTTGTCACCTTATCTCTAGAGCCCCTAAAGTAGTTTTCCTGTGCTTTGTCACCTTATTTCTAGAGAACCTAAAGTAGTTATCCTGTGCTTTGTCACCTTATCTCTAGAGCTCCTAAAGTAGTTTTCCTGTGCTTTGTCACCATATCTCTAGAGAACCTAAAGTAGTTATCCTGTGCTTTGTCACCATATCTCTAGAGCCCCTAAAGTAGTTATCCTGTGCTTTGTGACCTTATCTCTAGAGCCCCTAAAGTAGTTTTCCTGTGTTTTGTCACCTTATCTCTAGAGCCCCTAAAGTAGTTTTCCTGTGCTTTGTCACCATATCTCTAGAGAACCTAAAGTAGTTTTCCTGTGTTTTGTCACCATATCTCTAGAGCCCCTAAAGTAGTTTTCCTGTGCTTTGTCACCATATCTCTAGATTCCCTAAAGTAGTTTTCCTGTGTTTTGTCATCTTATCCCTAGAGCCCCTAAAGTAGTTTTCCTGTGCTTTGTCACCTTATTTCTAGAGAACATAAAGTTGTTTTCTTGTGCTTTGTCACCTCTTTTTTGGATGTGCATCAGTTCTAGATCTTTAATGTGTTTTTTTCTATTTAAGTAAGGAAGTCAGTTAAGAACAAATTTAACTGACAATGACAGCCTAGGAACAGTGGGTTAAGTGCCTTGTTCAGGCGCAGAAAGATAGAGGTTTACTTTTTCTGCTCTGGGATTTGGTTACTGGCCCAATGCTCTAACCACTAGGCTACCTGCTGCCCCGCTTTGGAAAAAGGGTTGTAAAATAGTTGCCTCCATGAAGACAATTTAAATAGTCTACCTGATAACATGTAGGGCTACAGATTAGTTTACACTTTGACAACTGCTGTCTGTCAGCAACTCAGCTCAAGTAGCAGTTCTACTAACTAGTAATATCTCATTCCAGGTATTCATTCTCTTACTCTGTCCATTAGAATAAATTATTGTTCATAAATACTTACTTTATTTTTCAGTAGTGTTTCTCAAAATGGATCCTTTACAAAATAACAAATTGACTTTCTGTTCCACCCTGATAATAGTGTTTTATTGGTGTCTCCACTAGATGGCAGTAAACACCTGTAGTAACTCGACAACAACAGTGACCACGTTTACATGCACACCAATATCCTGTTATTATTCGGGATACTCTGATGTATTATGTGTTTGAGTTGATGCATGTACACATCTTATCCCATGTACTGTTGTTTCTGCTGTCTACTCAGGCTGTTTCACATATCATATGTGTTGTGTGATGATGTTCTCATCACATCTTATCCCATGTTTTGTTGTTTCTGCTGTCTGCTCAGGCTGTTTCACATATGATGTGTGTTGTGTGATGATGTTTTCATCTGATTGTCAAAAATCATTTCTTAAAGTAGGCTACCTGTGTAGTTTGATCCACTGTAATAATGTATTTATCTGATACTCTGTACTGGACCATATAGCCTACTGGCAATTTTTTTTGTTGCAGCTTCTCTTCTAAATAAAGTAGTGCTGACCAGAATCATGTTTTACATTGATAGAATGAATAAATTAGTAATCTAGTTAACGCTGGTAAATTGACCGTTTCGTTTAGGGACCGGGAGAAAACGCAATAACTCCAAAATAGTGGAAAGATTGGTCCTGTGCAAAATGTCCAAATGTCATCAGTTTGAACGGTTTTAAGGAAATTAAAAGCTGAGAAAACAATGAAACACGTTTCTGATCAGGTTGAAAATACTGTCTACTTGCATCATAGTGTCAGAGATAACACCTTACACTCTCATTCACATTATCTCAAGAGATACTGTCTGCTTGCATCATAGTGTCAGAGATAACACCTTACACTCTCATTAACATTATCTCAAGAAATACTGTCTACTTGCATCATAGTGTCAGAGATAACACCTTACACTCTCATTCACATTATCTCAAGAGATACTGTCTGCTTGGATCATAGTGTCAGAGATAACACCTTACACTCTCATTCTCATTATCTCAAGAGATACTGTCTGCTTGCATCATAGTGTCAGAGATAACACCTTACACTCTCATTCACATTATCTCAAGAGATACTGTCTGCTTGCATCATAGTGTCAGAGATAACACCTTACACTCTCATTCACATTATCTCAAGAGATACTGTCTGCTTGCATCATAGTGTCAGAGATAACACCTCACACTCTCATTCACATTATCTCAAGAGATACTGTCTGCTTGCATCATAGTGTCAGATATAACACCTTACACTCTCATTCACATTATCTCAAGAGATACTGTCTGCTTGCATCATAGTGTCAGAGATAACACCTTACACTCTCATTCACATTATCTCAAGAGATACTGTCTGCTTGCATCATAGTGTCAGAGATAACACCTCACACTCTCATTCACATTATCTCAAGAGAAAATAAATCATATTTCCCCACCCCTAAATTAACATTTGTTGTTTCATTTAAATGCAAGAAATGCATAATTCTGCAGTTCATATTATATTAGATTATAGGCCTACAGTCAGTGTCCAGATTTCAGTTAATATTATATTATAGGCCTACAGTCAGTGTCCAGATTTCACTTCATATTCCATTTAACCCATATGAACTTAAATTAGGAATAGTCTGTGTGTTCATGGATACTAGTGAAACGGGATATCAGAGATGTATGTAAACAGCTTATCCCGAATAAGACCTTAAGCGGGATATGAGCTATTGTCCGGAATACCGTGCGATGTAAACGTGGTCAGTATGTGTTTGGTTTCTTGGTCCTGGTGACTCCTGGGCCCTTATTCATAAAGGAAGTGTCTCAGAGTTGATCTAGGATCAGTTCCTCCCTCTCCATGTAATCTGATTCATTATGATCTAGGATCAGGTCCCCCTGTCCGTGTAATCTGATTCATTATGATCTAGGATCAGTTCCCCTCGTCCATGTTATCTGATTCATTATGATGGTGTTCTCCGTTTTGCTCTAGGACGCCCACAAGCCTCGTCTGAAGTCAGTACCGTCTCTTCTGGTAACGTCTGTCTGTAGCGTCTAAACAGTTTGGGCTACACACTAATATGACCCCTCTGTGGAAAGCTGAAACTCTCATGAACACGATGGTGTTCTCCGTTTTGCTCTAGGAATTATAACAAACTAACAGGGTGGAAAGTGATATTAGGGGGACACAGAAAAACTTAAATTAAATAATATGAATGAAAAATGAATGAACAAATGAATGATTGAATGAAATTTTATTTTTGTGTCAAATCGTGTCAAATGAGATACCCTGAGATAAATATAAAACCATATAATTGAAAAGCTCCTCCACCATCTTTACCAGACGTTTTACTGATAACATGTAGGCCTACTGATTAGTTTACACTTTGAAAACTGCTGTCTGTCAGCAACTCAGCTCAAGTAGCAGTTCTACTAACTAGTAATATCTCATTCCAGGTATTCATTCTCTTACTCTGTTCATTAGAATAGATTATTGTTCAGAAATACTTACTTATTTGTCAGTCATCTCCATGTAGTGTTTTCTGCTCTTGTCTCACCATGGATCTTGTACAAAATAACAACTTTACTTTCTGTTTCAGCTCAGCCGCATCCCGAGTGGTGCAGAGTCCCGCCTCTTGCGTCACTGCAGTACCTGGTTAGAATCCAGGCTGCATGATTGGGAGTCCCATAGGGTGGCGCACAATTGGCCCAGCGGCGTCAAAGTTTGGCTGGGGTAGGTCGTCAATGTTAATAAGAATTTCTTCTGACTTACCTAGTTAAAAAAAAAAGTTAAATAAAAATAAAATATTGTAACGACCCTGGGTCTATAAGCGCGGAAATCGACTCTGCCGCTTGACCATGACCAAACTTCACAGTCGATAGCGCGCCGAGGTCGAGGATTCGAGACCTGCTCCCTGCTGTTTCATTACAATATATTCCACTAGATGGCAGTAAACACCTGCTGTAACCTGACTTTACAGCAGAATCATTATGATATAAAAAGATAAACTGATCTGAGATCAGCTCTCCTATGAATACTGTCACAGGTTTACAGCAGTATCATTATGATATAAAAAGCTAAACTGATCTGAGATCAGCTCTCCTATGAATACTGTCACAGGTTTACAGCAGAATCATTATGATATAAAAAGATAAACTGATCTGAGATCAGCTCTCCTATGAATACTGTCACATGTTTACAGCAGCTGACAGTTGCAACTTCATCGCTACTAACTCAAACTACCTTGGTTTAAATAAAGACAATATATGTAAAGATAAAAAGGTATATAACTTATTAATCATGAGCCTCATCTTGAGGAGTATGTGATTGATGTTATAGACCCCCATCTGAACCGTTTCTTTCCCCATGCTGTGGCCCTCACCAACTGGCCATCTGGCCCATGGAGACTAAAGGACTATGCTGTGGCCCTCACCAACTGGCCACCTGGTCCATAGAGACTAAAGGACTATGCTGTGGCCCTCACCAACTGGCCATCTGGCCCATGGAGACTAAAGGACTATGCTGTGGCCCTCACCAACTGGCCATCTGGCCCATAGAGACTAAAGGACTATGCTGTGGCCCTCACCAGCTGGCCATCTGGCCCATAGAGACTAAAGGACTATGCTGTGGCCCTCACCAACTGGCCATCTGGCCCATAGAGACTAAAGGACTATGCTGTGGCCCTCACCAACTGGCCATCTGGTCCATAGAGACTAAAGGACTATGCTGTGGCCCTCACCAACTGGCCACCTGGCCCATAGAGACTAAAGGACTATGCTGTGGCCCTCACCAACTGGCCACCTGGCCCATAGAGACTAAAGGACTATGCTGTGGCCCTCACCAACTGGCCACCTGGCCCATAGAGACTAAAGGACTATGCTGTGGCCCTCACCAACTGGCCATCTGGCCCATAGAGACTAAAGGACTATGCTGTGGCCCTCACCAACTGGCCATCTGGCCCATAGAGACTAAATGACTCTGCTGTGGCCCTCACCAACTGGCCATCTGGCCCATAGAGTCTAAATGACTATACACTCTACGCTGCACACCGCATCAACGGGGATGTGGTGGAGGGTAGACGCGCGGAAGCACCTTTTAATTTGTAAAATAGCGTTTACTCAACTTTGTATTTTGTTAATTATCGTTTACCCATGTATCATGTGTTCCCAACGTTAAGTCTAAATTCCATCGTGTAAAACGGGTCCAGGTTGGTCAGCATGATAAAGAATCATATCTCAAGCCTACTCTGTCTATTGAATGTCTGACTACGACCTAACTTTATAATAGTTATATGTAGCCAAGACTTACCAGAGTCTGCCCGTCTGTCCTTCAAATCAACACATTTATCCTGCTTCTAATGTTGTCGGGAAATGTGCGCTACAGTTTCAACAGTCCTTTTATAAAGGCGTAGACCACACCCTTACTTTCACTTTCATATGAGGAAATATTGTCAATTCTGACGTCATGGTGTATGGTAAAATAATGATGACAGAACTCTGTGAGATCTACTAACTAGTAATAATATGTCATTCCAGGTATTTATTCTCTTACTCTGTCCTTTATTGTTCACAAATACTTTATTTGTACTTCTCTCCATATAGTGTTTTCTAGCTCTGTCATCTCACCATGGATCCTGTACAAAATAACAACTTTACTTTCTGTTTCAGCTCAGCCGCCTCCCCACCCTGATTAAAAAGTGTTTTATTGGTATATTCCACTAGATGGCAGTAAACACCTGCTGTAACTAGACTTTACAACAGTAAGTGTTTGGTTTCTTGGTCCTGGTGACTTCTGGGAAGTGTCTCAGAGGAGGAGTGCTGATCTAGGATCAGGTCCCCCTGTCCATGTAATCTGATTCATTATGATCTAGGATCAGGTCCCTCTCTCCATGTAATCTGATTCATTATGATCTAGGATCAGGTCCCCCTCTCCATGGAATCTGATTCATTATGATCTAGGATCAGGTCCCTCTCTCCATGTAATCTGATTCATTATGATCTAGGATCAGGTCCCCCTCTCCATGTAATCTGATTCATTATGATCTAGGATCAGGTCCCCCTCTCCATGTAATCTGATTCATTATGATCTAGGATCAGGCCCCCTCTCCATGTAATCTGATTCCTTATGATCTAGGATCAGGTCCCTCTCTCCATGTAATCTGATTCATTCTGATCTAGGATCAGGTCCCCCTCTCCATGTAATCTGATTCATTATGATCTAGGATCAGGTCCCCCTCTCCATGTAATCTGATTCATTATGATCTAGGATCAGGCCCCCTCTCCATGTAATCTGATTCCTTATGATCTAGGATCAGGTCCCTCTCTCCATGTAATCTGATTCATTCTGATCTAGGATCAGGTCCCCCTCTCCATGTAATCTGATTCATTATGATCTAGGATCAGGTCCCCCTCTCCATGTAATCTGATTCATAATGATCTAAAAGGCTAAACTGGTCCTTTTTTAAAAGAGCCTTTGGGGGATTTTTGAGACCAGGCCATCCTCATTTTAAACCCTTAGCCTAGAATGGTCGCACCCCCGCTGAGATGTAAATAACATAATAAACAAATCCCCATCAACATCTGTCTGTTTAAGTTAGAGATGTCTGTTTAGGTTAGAGATGTCTGTTTAAGTTAGAGATGTCTGTTTAAGTTAGAGATGTCTGTTTAAGCTGGAGATGTCTGTTTAAGTTAGAGATGTCTGTTTAAGTTAGAGATGTCTGTTTAAACTGGAGATGTCTGTTTAAGTTAGAGATGTCTGTTTAAGCTGGAGATGTCTGTTTAAGCTGGAGATGTCTGTTTAAGCTGGAGATGTCTGTTTAAGCTGGAGATGTCTGTTTAAGCTGGAGATGTCTGTTTAAATTAGAGATGTCTGTTTAAGCTGGAGATGTCTGTTTTTTACAGAGCCTTTGGGGGATTTTTGAGACCAGGCCATCTTCATTTTAAACCCTTAGCCTACAATGGTCACACCCCCACTGAGATGTAATGTACATAATATACACATCAACATCTGTCTGTTTAAGATGGACCACCCCACTGAGATGTAATGTACATAATATACACATTAACATCTGTCTGTTTAAACTGGAGATGTGTCTCAATCCACGTCATCCTCCGATATCGCCCATAATGTAAGCTGAGACTCGTACGAACCCGGTGGTGTTCTCCGTTCTGCTCTAGGAATTACAACAAACTAACCGGGTGGAAAGTGATATTAGAGGGATATAGAAAATCTTAAATGGAAATATATGAATGAAAAATGAATGAACAAATGAGTGAATGAAAACTTTATTTTTGTGTCAAATCGCCAACTGGCAACCCATCCCTTATGTGGTTAATTGACACATAAACAAACATTACAATAATTAATCGTGGTAATTAAATGATAATTCCTCTTCAGTGTTCTCTGCATTGCGCATCACCTAAATAGTGAAAAAAAATTAAGGGGAAAATCAATACATAATAGTAAATAAGTTTTTCCAAACAATAATTACATCCCTAGAGCAGTAAATTAATATATACACATACATACAGTTGAAGTCGGAAGTTTACATACACCTGAGCCAAATACATTTAAACTCAGTTTTTCTCAATTCCTGACATTTAATCCTCGTAAAAAGTCCTTGTTTTAGGTCAGTTAGGATCACCACTTTATTTTAAGAATGTGATATGTCAGAATAATAGTAGAGAGAATTATTTTTTTCAGCTTTCAGTAAATAAGAACTGATATTTCCTGTGGACAGAAAAGGCACCACATGGTAGTAATGACTCAGCAGCACTCCCACACTAGTTTACTGTATTCCACATGTTCCCTCTACTTTATTCTAGATTATTAACCTGAAATACTCACTTTACTTGGAAACTGCGTTGCAGTTTAGAGATTAAACTATGAGATGCTCTGTCATCTCAAAATGGCCCTGTGCAGATACTTTCTGTTTTCAGTTTCAACTGCAGTCAAGGCGTCACCCCTTCATATAACAACAGTAACCAGAGGGTGGAGCTAACAGTCAGCTTCATGCGACAGCAGTAAATCATGACATTGTGCCGCATCTTGCTTCAATTTATTTTATAGTCCTTCTTCGAGACATCTCTCTTACATTACTTTAGCTAAACTTATAATTTACTCGAAACCAGGTTTAGTTGTGTATTTTTCTCTCCAAAATATGAATTACTGTAGGCCTATAATAATTGTTAACAGGTCTACCAAACCCAAAAGGTTTTAATTTGAGAGTGTTCAATTGTATGCCTCAAATATTAAACTGTCTTCAAATATTTGCTGATTATTTGAATCAGGTGTGTAAGTGCTGGTAATGTCACGAATCCCGTTTCCTGAGTCTGTTTTTGCCTGTGTTCGTTCCTGGAGTGTTGTTTTCGGCGTCCTGGAACGCACCCTGTCTGGTTGCCGGGCAATGTAGCCAGTTGGGATCTCTGAGTACCCGCACCTGTATCCCATCAGCTATCTGCACACCTGGTCCTGATCATCACCTCTTCACTTCATAAGCTCGGACCTGACATCCATTCCCTGCCGGATCGTTAGCCATGACCAGTATGTTTTGCCCACGAACCAGTCTCCAAGTTATAGAGTTTGTTTTGTTTTGTTTTATTGTTTTGTACATCTGCTTGCCTTTAACTGACCTCCGTTTTGTTCTATCTACAGCCATTTCCCCGGAACCCATCACCCATCCCTGTCTGCTCGTCGCTAGTGTTTTTTTCTATCCTTTGGATCTGCTCATCCACTCCCATCAACCCACCTCCGCTGCCCGCTCCGCCACCCGGAACTATCTACCTCCACGTTCTCATCATTTAAATAAATTCTCACCATCTTCATACTCACCTTGTCCTGGTCTGCTTCTGGGTCCGATTTTTGTAAAGCATGACAGGTAAGAACAAAAGGATTGAGAAACCCTGAGATAATTGAAAAGCTCCTCCACCATCTTTACCAGCCGTTTTACTGATAACATGTCGGCCTACTGATTAGTTTACACTTTGAAAACTGCTGTCTGTCAGCAACTCAGCTCAAGTAACAGTTCTACTAACTAGTAATATCTAATTTCTTGTATTAATTCCCATACTCTATCCTTATGAATAAATTATTGTTCAGAAATACTTAACCTTATACTTTTTTATCTTTACAGATATTGTCTTTATTTAAACCAAGTCAGTTTGAGTTAGTATCGATGAAGTTGCAACTGTCAGCTGCTGTAAACCTGTGACAGTATTCATAGGAGAGCTGATCTCAGATCAGTTTAGCTTTTTATATCATAATGATACTGCTGTAAACCTGTGACAGTATTCATAGGAGAGCTGATCTCAGATCAGTTTAGCTTTTTATATCATAATGATACTGCTGTAAACCTGTGACAGTATTCATAGGAGAGCTGATCTCAGATCAGTTTAGATTATTATATCGTAATGATACTGCTGTAAAGTCAGGTTGCAGCAGGTGTTTACTGCCATCTAGTGGAAGGTATTTTATTTTTATTTCACTTTTTTTTTAACTAGGTAAGACAGAACAAATTCTTATTAACATTGACGACCTACCCCGGCCAAACCTTGACGACGCTGGGCCAATTGTGCGCCACCCTATGGGACTCCCAGTCATGTAGCCTGGATTCAAACCAGGTACTGCAGTGACGCAAGACCAGGACCCCGCTCCCCCACTGTGGTAACGGTTGCTGAGAGATATACCTGGACACCCCACTGTGGTAAAGGTTGCTGAGAGAGATACCTGGACCCCCCACTGTGGTAAAGGTTGCTGAGAGAGATACCTGGACCCACCTCCCCCACTGTGGTAAAGGTTGCTGAGAGAGATACCTGGACCCACCTGTCGCACTTCAGACGAGTTCCTGATCCAGAAGAAGATGGGGTCTCACCAGGTCCGGTGGTGCCGGTGGTGCAGTGCTAATAAGAACAGTAGGTTGTCCTCTTGTGGGAAAACTGACAGAGGGAGAGAAGTCCCGAGCCAAAGGGGCCAATGCAGGCCTGTAGTAGTGGCCCAGAAGTAGATGGTAATAACAGATGGAGTCCTGAGCCAAAAGGACCAACGCAGGCCTGTAGTAATGGCCCAGAAGTAGATGGTAATAACAGATGGAGTCCTGAGCCAAAAGGACCAACGCAGGCCCGGAGTAGTGGCCCAGAAGTAGATGGTAATAACAGATGGAGTCCTGAGCCAAAGGAACCAACGCAGGCCTGGAGTAGTGGCCCAGAAGTAGATGGTAATGACAGAAGGAGTCCTGAGCATAAAGGACTAACACAGGCCCGGAGTAGTGGCCCAGAAGTAGATGGTAATGACAGAAGGAGTCCTGAGCATAAAGGACCAACGCAGGCCCGGAGTAGTGGCCCAGAAGTAGATGGTAATAACAGAAGGAGTCCTGAGCATAAAGGACTAACACAGGCCTGTAGTAGTGGCCCAGAAGTAGATGGTAATGACAAAAGGAGTCCTGAGCAAGAGGCACCAATGCAGACCTGTAGTAATGGCCTAGAAGTAGATGGTCATCGTAGAAGGACAGCCCTGCTGGGAACTCAAAAACAAGAGGACAATTCGTTCTTATCTCGAGCAGAAATGGTTGCCAACCTAACATCCAAAGAAAAGGACTGTTGGGTGTGTGGGATGGGTCCGGTTGAGGTAGGGGCAGGCCTGCCCCTTATGGGAGTCCCAATAGGGGTGAACTTTACTATAGCATTGGCAGGAAAAATACCTTTTAATACTATGACCAGCAATGTTAAGGTATATAATCAACCCCACGTATCCTATTACCTGAGGCCTGGTAATGTCTCAATCCCGCCCATTTCATTGGCTGGGGTGATGACTGCCCCTTGGTGTGTTAGAGGATATGGAGATCACCATTTGGGTGAATTGCAATGTAATTGTATTATGAATCTTAATGGATCAAATGCTTGCAATTTAACAGTAATACAGGAGAATGGTCAGGCAGATAAGGAACCATTTAAAATGTGGGTTGACAAACATAGCACAACTCTGAGAGGAGCCCCACATGGCACCTATTGGCTGTGTGGGAAGATGGCTTACTATAGCCTGCCCTCGAACTGGGGAGGTACTTGTACTGTTGGGTTTGTGCTGACAGCTATGAGAACTGGGGAGGTACTTGTACTGTTGGGTTTGTGCTGACAGCTATGAGAACTGGGGAGGTACTTGTACTGTTGGGTTTGTGGTGACAGCTATGAGAACTGGGGAGGTACTTGTACTGTTGGGTTTGTGGTGACAGCTATGAGAACTGGGGAGGTACTTGTACTGTTGGGTTTGTGGTGACAGCTATGAGAACTGGGGAGGTACTTGTACTGTTGGGTTTGTGGTGACAGCTATGAGAACCGTTCCAAATAATCAGAGGGATCTGATGGCTCTGTTTAAAGACTACAAACTTCCTGGAATGAGGAGAGATAAAGAGGTCTCCAGCTGACATTACTCACACTCAGGCACCTGCCTCCAGGTTCTTTGCTGTGTTTTTCTCTGGGTATGGAGTTGTATGTGCCCGAGACCAAATTCATGACATCTCTAGACACATAGAGAACTTTGGCAATGCAAGTAGAAATGCCCAGGAACAATTGAATGGGGAACTAAAAGAATTGCTAAAGTTATCTCTGCAAAACAGAGAGGCTCTTGACTATCTTCTGGCAGGTCATGGTAATGGTAATTGTGTAATCATTGGGGATGAATGTTGTATTTTTGTTCTCCCAGATCACTCTTCTAATGTGACTGATCTCACCACTGCTGCTAAGAAAAATCCCCCAAAACCAGAGTGGATGCTTGCAACTTGGTTGGAATCCCTGTTTGGAAGTTGGGGTTGCAGCGGTGGCTGGGCTGCAGCATGTGTTTTTGGCTTAGTTTGCCTGATTATTATTATTATTATTATTATTATTATAAGGCTGTGCCTCCTAATAGGAAGGCTAATAAGATCTCAGCAGCTGTCATGTTTAATGCTCCTTTCAGAGGACGATGGGACTGATGAGCTGCGGACTATGGATGAGCTTCCATTTCCCCTGTAGAGAAGGATGATGAGTCATGATTCAAGGTTGTTTTCCTTTAACAAGGTTAGAAGGTAATGTCATTTCCCCTGTAGAGAAGGATGATGAGTCATGATTCAAGGTTGTTTCCCTTTAACAAGGTTAGAAGGTAATATCATTTCCCCTGTAGAGAAGGATGATGAGTCATGATTCAAGGTTGTTTTCCTTTAAGAAGGTTAGAAGGTAATGTCATTTCCCCTGTAGAGAAGGATGATGAGTCATGATTCAAGGTTGTTTTCCTTTAACAAGGTTAGAAGGTAATGTCATTTCCCCTGTAGAGAAGGATGATGAGTCATGATTCAAGGTTGTTTTCCTTTAACAAGGTTAGAAGGTAATGTCATTTCCCCTGTAGAGAAGGATGATGAGTCATGATTCAAGGTTGTTTTCCTTTAACAAGGTTAGAAGGTAATATCATTGAAAAGACAGCACCAACTTTATGAAGGGGTGTCCACATACCTTTGGCCATGTAGCGTACAGTGGTTCCTCCTTTAAATGTTGCAGCATACTGCAGCACAGCTTCTATTATTTAAGTGTCAGCCGATGTTACCATTAATGCTAGTTAGTGCTAGTTTGACCACCAGAAGGTATCTTTGAGAATCATTCGATAGCCTTCAATAGTGGCTGTACTAGAGAATTTAAAACCTTTTTTTGCAATAACATAGTTTATCGGACTGATTTTAATAAATGTTGCTTAATTCATTTTATAAAAATTATACTGTTTCTATTTCAAGAAAAATTAAAAATCCTCTTGGTTTCCATTAGGATGGAACGGAAAATATGGCGCTGTGCAACGTGACGGTCGGTAGTAGGCTACAGTATTAAGAGCATAACATTTCCACACCCTAATTGTAGTCTAACCAAAACCCAAACAGAGATTCAATGAAAATGTAAATGTCATAGATTAATCAAGACCAGTCCACGTGCTTGTCTCAGAGCAGTGTGAAACTGTGCTAAAATAGTTGACTACAGCAGGTAGGCTATTGCTTCAAATCCTATTGCTTCTAACTTCAATATGCTCTTTAAATAAATAAGACCTACACCACTTTTAATATTACGATTATTTATTTGAATTGCGCACCCTCCAATTTCACTGAATGTTGTTGACCGTGATTCCCTTTACAGAACATTACTCAACACTAGTGAGACTCATGTCGCCTACGATAGGCCTACAGTATATCAACAACAACAAAATGGTTCAATGACGTGACCGCCAATAATTACGGGTCTCCCAGGTATCAAACCTGCAACCTCCACAGGTATCAAACCTGCATCTGTAGCAACGCATTTTACACTGTGATGTAGTGTCTTAGACTGCTGCGCCACTCCTGAGGCCCCATCCAATCAGGAGGCCCCATCCAATCAGGAGGCCCCATCCACAAAGCATTAAAATACAGAGAAGTGTTGGTAAAGGTATATTGTCCCGCTAACAGTCCATAATGGGCTATTATAATACTGTACATGGTGTCCAGATCAGGATAACCAAAACATTTCTTTATTAATAAGGCTAGGCGTCCCGCTAGTGGGACACCAGTCGACAACATCCGGTGACGTTGGAGGGCGCAATTCAAATAAACAATCGTAATATTAAACATTCATTAACATAAAAGTATCTTATATCATTTAAAAGCTTAAATTATTGTTAATCTAACTGCGTTGTCCAATTTACAATAGGCTTTACAGCGAAAGCATACCATGCAATTGTCTGAGGATGGCGCCCCACATCAACATATTTGTCACCAGCACAGGCTTCACAAAATCATAAATAGCGATTAAATAAATCACTTACTTTTGAAAATCTTCTTCTTTTTAGCAATCCCACGGGTCCCAGCTACAACATGAATGGTCGTTTTGTTAGATAAAATATTTTTTGATATCCCAAAAAGTCAGTTTAGTTGGCGCCATCAATTTGAGTAATCCACTCGTTCAACATGCAGACAAAGGTATCCAAAAAGCTACCGCTAAACTTTGTCCAAACAAGTCAAACGACGTTTCTATCTAATCCTCAGATACCCTAAAATGTAAATAAACTATAATATTTCATACGGAAAGTAGTATGTTCAATAGGAAATTAATAAGTGCGCTCCCTCTTCCTTGCGTGCAAAAAGACTGAATTTGTTCCGGTGGTCTCCAACAAAACTCCAAATTCTTTCTTGTTTTTCAAAAAACAAGCCTTAAACCTTGATTAAAGACTGTTGACATCTAGTGGAAGCCATAGGAATTGCAATCTGGGAGCCGGAATTACATAGGACCCATAGCTTTCCATTATAAGAGTATTTTTCTTCGGATTTTGGCTTGCCATATCAATTATGTTATAGTCTCAGACATGATTAAAAATGATTTGAAACTTCAAAGTGTTTTCTATCCAATGCTCCCAATTATATGCATATGCTGTCTTCTGGGCCTGAGTAACAGGCAGTTTACTTTGGACACGTAGGTCAGGCGGAAATTCTGAAAAAAGGACCCTAGGTACTTATTTATTTTGATCCAAAGATATGAATGAGTGAGTCACTGAGCTTTATGTAGGTGTCGGGGCTATATGACTGTGCCGTGAACTTGATAATATAGAACAATATTTTGGAGACGGTTTCGTTTAAAAAAAAAATAATATAATGGAATATAATTGAACATTTTATTTTCTCCATGCTTGTGTCAGAGCAGAAACGGTGCTGAAACAGTCGTCCACAACGGTTAGGCTCTATGTAACAATATTTTGGAGATTATTTCGGGTTTTTTTTAAAGAAAGTGAGCGATTGTAATCTGAATTAAGGCTAAAATTATATTTATAAAGGCCAAAATATTTATTTCTGTTTTTAGAGTGAGAGAAGGACATCCCTGGCCAGCCAAAACAGCCTGGATTCAAACCAGGGACTGTAGTGATGCAGTGCTTTAGACCACTGCGCCACTCGGGAGCCATGAACAATATGACCAATATATATTGTCCTTCTAACAGCCCATCCTAGAAACGTTGTCTGCAGAATTCACAGCCTGAAAAACAGGTTAACAATAACAATAATAATACTTGTCCCCTTCCACATTTTTTTATCAATTAGTATATTTGAGTTTAACCACAATATGTGTTGTATTATTTGTTCTGTATTTTCTGGTGGATTAAACTGAAATTGCAACCAATCACGGACGGTTGTGATACAGCCAACCTAACTAAGAAATACATTTGACGATAGAATTGTCACCCTACCCTCCTTCTTGGCAAGTCTATTGTCCTGCTAAATGCCCTGCTAATAGACACGTCTATTGTCCTGCTAATAGCCCTGCTAATAGACAAGTCTATTGTTCTGCTAATAGCCCTGCTAATAGACAAGTCTATTGTCCTGCTAATAGCCCTGCTAATAGACACGTCTATTGTCCTGCTAATAGCCCTGCTAATAGACACGTATATTGTCCTGATAATAGCCCTGCTAATAGACACGTATATTGTCCTGCTAATAGCCCTGCTAATAGACACGTATATTGTCCTGCTAAAAGCCCTGCTAATAGACAAGTCTATTGTCCTGCTAATAGCCCTGCTAATAGACAGGTCTATTGTCCTGCTAATAGCCCTGCTAATAGACACGTATATTGTTCTGCTAATAGCCCTGCTAATAGACAGGTCTATTGTTCTGCTAATAGCCCTGCTAATAGACAAGTATATTGTCCTGATAATAGCCCTGCTAATAGACACGTCTATTGTTCTGCTAATAGACAAGTCTATTGTTCTGCTAATAGCCCTGCTAATAGACAAGTATATTGTCCTGATAATAGCCATTCTAATAGACAAGTCTATTGTTCTGCTAATAGACAAGTCTATTCTGCTAATAGCCCTGCTAATAGACAAGTATATTGTCCTGATATACAAGTATATTGTCCTGCTAATAGCCCTGCTAATAGACACGTATATTGTCCTGCTAATAGCCCTGCTAATAGACAAGTCTAATGTTCTGCTAATAGACAAGTCTATTGTTCTGCTAATAGCGCTGCTAATAGCCATAATGGCACTGTACTAGAATTTTCCAGAAAGCAACAAACTGTTAACCTTCATTGGACAACTTTCTTCCAATATTTCTGTAATTCAGTGATATTTATTCCCATAGTAATTCGTTATGGATCCATAACTAAATAAACATCTGCATTTTGAAAGAGTATTTTTATCATTATTTTATTAACGAAAGCATAAAGATACTGATGAAGAAACACAGTACTGTACAGCTTTATAGGACATCTTGTGGTTGCATGAGGTCACCCACACACACTAGTAACATGTGGATAATAAACCATATAAAGCATTTTGAAGATAGAAGACGCCTGCATTTGTTTATTAGGCTACTGTCTGACAAGTAAACATAGCCTACAGTACATACTGTAGTAAACACAGCCCACAGTACATACTGTAGTAAACACAGCCTACAGTACATACTGTAGTAAACACAGTCTACAGTACATACTGTAGTAAACACAGCCCACAGTACATACTGTAGTAAACACAGCCTACAGTACATACTGTAGTAAACACAGCCTACAGTACATATTGTAGTAAACACAGCCTACAGTACATACTGTAGTAAACACAGCCTACAGTACATACTGTAGTAAACACAGCCTACAGTACATACTGTAGTAAACACAGTCTACAGTACATACTGTAGTAAACACAGCCTACAGTACATACTGTAGTAAACACAGCCTACAGTACATACTGTAGTAAACACAGCCTACAGTACATACTGTAGTAAACACAGCCTACAGTACATACTGTAGTAAACACAGCCTACAGTACATACTGTAGTAAACACAGCCTACAGTACATACTGTAGTAAACACAGCCTACAGTACATACTGTAGTAAACACAGCCTACAGTACATACTGTAGTAAACACAGCCTACAGTACATACTGTAGTAAACACAGCCTACAGTACATACTGTAGTAAACACAGCCTACAGTACATACTGTAGTAAACATAGCCTACAGTACATACTGTAGTAAACACAGCCTACAGTACATACTGTAGTAAACACAGCCTACAATACAGACTGTAGTAAACACAGCCTACAATACATACTGTAGTAAACACAGCCTACAGCACATACTGTAGTAAACATGCCAATACCGCATGGCTCTGGACCAATGTATCAGCTGTCTCCTGTCTCTGGACCAATGTATCAGCTGTCTCCTGTCTCTGGACCAATGTATCAGCTGTCTCCTGTCTCTGGACCAATGCATCAGCTGTCAACTGTATTTCCAGAGAGACTATTCAAGCCATCGACTCACTGATGAATGAAGATGATGAGCGATCAGCAAAGACCATCTGTAATCTGTTGGCTTCATGGCACATCAACATTGCTCTAATCACAGTCAGAAGACAGTTGAAGAAACTGGAGTGGACTTATGGAAAGGCTCGGTAAGACATGTTACATATATATGTATATATGAGCTGCAGTGGTGGAGGGTGTTTAGGCTGCAGACTCCCAATCCAAAGGTTTCGTGTTCAATTCTAGCGCTAGGAAGGTTTTTGTTGTATTTTTTCAAGCTTTTCCAAACCTTAACGCTAATCTTAACCATTCGGAATTAATGCCTAAACTTAAGTTTTAGTTTCACGTTTTCTGAGTTTGACTGACAGCTAAAATATGGCAACACCTGGTGTTGTTAAAACATCATGCCATGGTGTAATTCTGCTACTGCAGTTACACCACCTGCTGTTATTAAATCATCAAGCCATGGTGTAATTCTGCTACTGCAGTTACACCTTGGGGTGTTATTAAATCATCAAGCCATGGTGTAATTCTGCTACTGCAGTTACACCTCGGGCTGTTGTTAAAACATCAAGCCATGGTGTAATTCTGCTAATGCAGTTACACCATCTGGTGTTATTAAAACATCAAGCCATGGTGTAATTATGCTACTGCAATTACACCACCTGGTGTTATTAAAACATCAAGCCATGGTGTAATTCTGCTACTGCAGTTACACCACCTGGTGTTATTAAAACATCAAGCCATGGTGTAATTCTGCTACTGCAGTTACACCACCTGGTGTTATTAAAACATCAAGCCATGGTGTAATTCTGCTACTGCAGTTACACCACCTGGTGTTATTAAAACATCAAGCAATGGTGTAATTCTGCTACTGCAGTTACACCACCTGGTGTAATTAAAACATCAAGCCATGGAGTAATTCTGCTACTGCAGTTACACCACCTGGTGTAATTAAAACATCAAGCAATGGTGTAATTCTGCTACTGCAGTTACACCACCTGGTGTTATTAAAACATCAAGCCATGGTGTAATTCTGCTACTGCAGTTACACCACCTGGTGTTATTAAAACATCAAGTCATGGTGTAATTCTGCTACTGCAGTTACACCACCTGGTGTTATTAAAACATCAAGCCATGGTGTAATTCTGCTACTACAGTTACACCACCTGGTGTTTTTAAAACATCAAGCCATGATGTAATTCTGCTACTGCAGTTACACCACCTGGTGTAATTAAAACATTACCATACCCTACATTACTCATCTCATATGTATATACTGTTAAACCAGCTATAATGTTACCATACCCTACATTACTCATCTCATATGTATATACTGTTAAACCAGCTATAATGTTTACATACCCTACATTACTCATCTCATATGTATATACTGTACTCTATACCAAGCTGGAACACGTAATACTATTAAACCAGCTATAATGTTTATATACCCTACATTACTCATCTCATATGTATATACTGTTAAACCAGCTATAATGTTACCATACCCTACATTACTCATCTCATATGTATATACTGTTAAACCAGCTATAATGTTACCATACCCTACATTACTCATCTCATATGTATATACTGTACTCTATACCAAGCTGGAACAGGTAATACTATTAAACCAGCTGAGTGGAACAACGATGACATCATTCCCCTTACAGAAGATGTAAAGAAACGTCATACTCATCTCAGGGGTGTGGAAGATGAGCAGATGAGCAGCTGTGAGAGAGCATCAGTGTTTGGGAACATTTAAAGCACTAAAGAAGGTTCCGGAAAAGAGAATTGCCTGTTATGTAAAGGGTCAGAGCTCTCAAAAACAGAGCATGTAAAGACATAAAAACCTGCTGCACAACACAATACAAACAGAAAAGGGTCTCCGCAGCCAGTAAAAGGCTAGCATGAAGCAGCCAGTAAAAGGCTAGCATGGAGCAGCCAGTAAAAGGCTAGCATGAAGCAGCCAGTAAAAGGCTAGCATGAAGCAGCCAGTAAAAGGCTAGCATGAAGCAGCCAGTAAAAGGCTAGCATGGAGCAGCCAGTAAAAGGCTAGCATGAAGCAGCCAGTAAAAGGCTAGCATGAAGCAGCCAGTAAAAGGCTAGCATGAAGCAGCCAGTAAAAGGCTAGCATGCGATGAAATTGAAGTTCACACAGGTGAATGGGAGAGTTGTAAAATACTAAAAGCTTTGTAGACATGCAGGTCCTAGTTCCAACATGCAGGTACCAACTTCAACATGCAGGTCCTAGTTCCAACATGCAGGTCCTAGCTCCAACATGCAGGTCCTAGCTCCAACATGCAGGTCCTAGCTCCAACATGCAGGTCCTAGCTCCAACATGCAGGTCCTAGCTCCAACATGCAGGTCCTAGCTCCAACATGCAGGTCCTAGCTCCAACATGCAGGTCCTAACTCCAACATGCAGGTCCTAGCTCCAACATGCAGGTACTAACTCCAACATGCAGGTCCTAGTTCCAACATGCAGGTACCAACTCCAACATGCAGGTCCTGGTTCCAACATGCAGGTCCTAGTTCCAAAATGCAGGTCCCAGCTCCAACATGCAGGTCCTAGTTCCAAAATGCAGGTCCTGGTTCCAACATGTAGGTACTAAGTCCAACATGCAGGTCCTAACTCCAACATGCAGGTCATAGCTCCAACATGCATGTACTAACTCCAACATGCAGATCCTAGTTCCAAAATGCAGGTCCTAGATCCAAAATGCAGGTCCAACATGCAGGTCCAAGCTCCAACATGCAGGTACTAACTCCAACATGCAGGTACTAACTCCAACATGCAGGTACTAACTCCAACATGCAGGTACTAACTCCAACATGCAGGTCCTAACTCCAACATGCAGGTACTAACTCCAACATGCAGGTCCTAGTTCCAACATGCAGGTACTAATTCCAACATGCAGGTCCTAACTCCAACATGCAGGTCCTAACTCCAACATGCAGGTCCTAACTCCAACATGCAGGTCATAGCTCCAACATGCAGGTCATAGCTCCAACATGCAGGTCCTAGCTCCAAAATGCAGGTCCAAGCTCCAACATGCAGGTCCCAGCTCCAACATGCAGGTACTAACTCCAACATGCAGGTCCTAACTCCAACATGCAGGTCCTAACTCCAACATGCAGGTCCTAGCTCCAACATGCAGGTCCTAGCTCCAACATGCAGGTCCTAGCTCCAACATGCAGGTCCTAACTCCAACATGCAGGTCCTAACTCCAACATGCAGGTACTAACTCCAACATGCAGGTACTAACTCCAACATGCAGGTACTAACTCCAACATCCAGGTCCTAGTTGAGCTCGCTGGCTGGTTCTGCTCAGTTTCTGCATTGTGTTGTTTTGTGGTGGAAAACTGAGTGTTTCCAGTATAACATGTCAACTCTGGTACCCAGAGATAAAAAGGATAGACATGTTTTAGGAATTTAATTTGCATTCCATTGCCACTTCCTGTTGCACACAACAGGCTTCCATTCCCCTTGTCACTATCAGGTGTGAAGGTAAGACCCAGATGCAGACAACGTCGAATTAACAATGGTTTAATAATCCAACAGGGGCAGGCAATAGGCAAGTCAAGGCAGGCAGGGGTCAGTAAACCAGAGGTTGGGCAACGGTACTGGACAGCAGGCAGGCTCAGGGTAGGCAGAGGTCAATATTCCAGAGGTGGGGCAAAGGTACAGATCGGTAGGCTCAGGGTCAGGCAGAGTGGTCAGGCAGGTGGGCCCAGAGTCAGGACAGGCAAGGGTCAAAACCAGGAGGGTGAGAAAAGAGAGAGACTGGGGAAAAGCAGGAGCTGAGACAAAAACGCTGGTGGACCAACTGGCAACAGACAAACAGAGAACACAGGTATAAATACACAGGGGATAATGGAGAAGATGGGCGACACCTGGAGGGGGTGGAGACAAACAGAGAACACAGGTATAAATACACAGGGGATAATGGGGAAGATGGGCGACACCTGGAGGGGGTGGAGACAAACAGAGAACACAGGTATAAATACACAGGGGATAATGGGGAAGATGGGCGACACCTGGAGGGGGTGGAGACAATCACAAAGACAGGGGAAACAGATCAGGGTGTGACTGTCACAAGGGATTTAACCTTTACCGAACCTCAACCCCGTATCCGGGATCACCCCCCACCCCCCACACACTGATTAGCATAGCTAGCATAGCTTCACAAGTAGATAGTAGCATCTAAATATCATTAAATCACAAGTCCAAGACACCAGATGAAAGATACAGATCTTGTGAATAAAGCCACCATTTCAGATTTTTAAAATGTTTTACAGGGAAGACAAAATATGTAAATCTATTAGCTAAACACGTTAGCAAAATACACCACTATTCTAACTCCATCAGTTTCTTACTCCTTCAGGTGCTATCACCAATTCGGCTCAACTAAGATATTGATAGCCAATAACCTATAAAAAAAACCATCAGATGACAGTCTGATAACATATTCATGGTATAGGATAGTTTTTGTTAGAAAAAAGTGCATATTTCAGGTAGAAATCACAGTTTACAATTGCACCGACCATCACAAATCGACTAGAATTACTAGATAGAGCAACGTGTATGACCAATTTACTCATCATAAAACATTTCATAAAAATAGACAAAGCATAGCAATGGAAAGACCCAGTTCTTGTGATTTCAGACCATATTTCAGATTTTCTAAGCGTTTTTCAGCGAAAACACAATAAATCGATAAGTTAGCATACTACATGTGCAAACGTTACCAGAGCATCGATTCCAGCCAAAGAGCGCTATAACGTCAACATCGCCAAAAGATATTAATTTTTTCACTAACCTTCTCAGAATTCTTCCGATGACACTCCTGTAACATCATTTTACAACATACATATACAGTTTGTTCGAAAAGGTGCATATTTAGCCATACAAAACCGTGGTTACACAATAAAAATACTAGGAAATCAAGCCTCAATATGTCTGACGTCATCTATCAGAGTGATCTAGTTTAATTGAAAGCTAATCATATACTTGACTAAAAAATACAGGGTTGACAGGAATCGAAAGACAAATTAGTTCTTAATGCAACCGCTGATTTACATTTGTAAAATTATCCTTACTTTTCAATACAGGGTTCGCCAAGTGAAGCTACACCAAACAAAATGGCGAAATATGCGTTTAAAATATTTCGACAGAACAACAATTTATCATATTAAATATTGCTTACTATGAGCTGTTCTTCCATCATATTCTTGGGCAATGTATCCTTTCTATGTTATAAACGTCTTTTGGTCGATAGATGTCCTCTGTCCTTCGAAATATCCACTAACGATCGAACGGGACCCAAAAACGTGTCCAAAGTTTCAGAGTGCACAACAAAGAAATTCCTCAAAATCGCACTAAACGGATATAATTTCCTATAAAACGGTTTAAATTAACTACCTTATGATGTTTCTAAGTCCTATATCGAATTAAATTACAGACGGATACATTTCAAGTTGATAACCGAGCCTGTGAAAATGGCGTCCGGAGGTCCCTTCCTGCGTAAGGGCGAGCGTCGAAAGGGGGGCTACTCTCACTCCTTGGTCTTTTATAACCTCTGAGAGCTACGGAGAAGGCCCATTCCACTTCTCATTGGTTACTGACATCCAGGGGAAGGCGGGTGCAGTTCGTGTCGTTCCATAGGATAGACAGAGACCTTAAAAACTGATCTGAAACCAGAGCTTCGCTCTCAGACCTTTCACTGTCTGTCATGGATTTCGCTGTAGAAAGAGTTCTGGGTCACCCACAGACATCATTCCAACTTTGTATGAAACTAGAAAGTGTTTTCTTTCCAATAGAATTAATAATATGCATATTGTACGAGCAAGAATTGAGTACTAGGCAGTTTAATTTGGAGACGACAAAATGCTAATTCGGAACAGCACCCCCTGTAGTCGCAAGAAGTTAAACATGATTTAATATCAAACCCTGTTATTGTCAATCGTTACTTTATTTGGAACATAATAGGCACTTATCATAGTCATTTTTTCATTTAACCTTTTGAGATAGGAAAACCGTTATTTTATTTTAGTTATTAATTCGAATGTGTTTTTATGACAGAATATTAAAATGTAGGTGACGTTTTAGTTATGAATATAAACTGGTAATAATCTAGTGGCCAATCTTCATTGTAAAAGACCCAACATGTTTCTGATCAGATTTCAGTTTGACTTGGATGTATATTTGATGTGGTTGAAAAACTATCAGATTTTATGATGCTGATAAAGAGGCACCTTAACAGGCGGACTCTAACTGAGCAGTGTAGCCTACAGGTTATACACTGAGTGGACTAGATATTACACTAACTGAGCAGTGTAGTCTACAGGTTATACGCTGAGTGGACTAGATATTACTCTAACTGAGAAGTGTAGCCTACAGGTTAGACACTGACTGGACTAGATATTACTCTAACTGAGCAGTGTAGTCTACAGGTTATACACTGAGTGTACTAGATATTACTCTAACTGAGCAGTGTAGCCTACAGGTTATACACTGAGTGGACTAGATATTACTCTAACTGAGCAGTGTAGTCTACAGGTTATACACTGAGTGGACTAGATATTACTCTAACTGAGCAGTGTAGTCTACAGGTTATACACTGAGTGGACTAGATATTACTCTAACTGAGCAGTGTAGTCTACAGGTTATACACTGAGTGGACTAGATATTACTCTAACTGAGCAGTGTAGCCTACAGGTTATATACTGAGTGGACTAGATATTACTCTAACTGAGCAGTGTAGTCTACAGGTTATACACTGAGTGGACTAGATATTACTCTAACTGAGCAGTGTAGTCTACAGGTTATACACTGAGTGGACAAAATATTAAGTACACCTTCCTAACATTGAATTACCCCCCCCACCATTTGTCCTCAGAACAGCCTCAATTCATCGGGTCATGGATTCTACAAGGTGTTGAAAGTGTTCCACAGGGATGCTGGCCCATGTTGACTCCAATGCTTCCCACAGTTGTCAAGTTGGCTGGATGTCCTTTGGGTGGTGGAACATGAGCGTGAAAAACCCAGCAGCGTTACAGTTCATGACACAAACCGGTGCGCCTGGCACCTACTACCATACCCCGTTCAAAGGCACCTACTACCATACCCCGATCAAAGGCACCTACTACCATACCCCGATCAAAGGCTCCTACTACCATACCCCGTTCAAAGGCACCTACTACCATACCCCGTTCAAAGGTACCTACTACCATACCCCGTTCAAAGGCACCTACCACCATACCCCGTTCAAAGGCACCTACTACCATACCTCGTTCAAAGGCACCTACTACCATACCCCGTTCAAAGGCACCTACTACCATACCTCGTTCAAAGGCACCTACTACCATACCCTGTTCAAAGGCACCTACTACCATACCTCGTTCAAAGGCACCTACTACCATACCCCGTTCAAAGGCACCTACTACCATACCTCGTTCAAAGGCACCTACTACCATACCTCGTTCAAAGGCACCTACTACCATACCCCGTTCAAAGGCACCTACTATCATACCTCGTTCAAAGGCACCTACTACCATACCCTGTTCAAAGGCACCTACTACCATACCTCGTTCAAAGGCACCTACTACCATACCCTGTTAAAAGGCACCTACTACCATACCCCGTTCAAAGGCACCTACTACCATACCTCGTTCAAAGGCACCTACTACCATACCCTGTTCAAAGGCACCTACTACCATACCTCGTTCAAAGGCACCTACTACCATACCTCGTTCAAAGGCACCTACTACCATACCCCGTTCAAAGGCACCTACTACCATACCCTGTTCAAAGGCACCTACTACCATACCCTGTTCAAAGGCACCTACTACCATACCCTGTTCAAAGGCACCTACTACCATACCCCGTTCAAAGGCACCTACTACCATACCCCGTTCAAAGGCACCTACTACCATACCTCGTTCAAAGGCACCTACTACCATACCCCGTTCAAAGGCACCTACTACCATACCCCGTTCAAAGGCACCTACTACCATACCTCGTTCAAAGGCACCTACTACCATACCCCGTTCAAAGGCACCTACTACCATACCCTGTTCAAAGGCACCTACTACCATACCTCGTTCAAAGGCACCTACTACCATACCTCGTTCAAAGGCACCTACTACCATACCCTGTTCAAAGGCACCTACTACCATACCCTGTTCAAAGGCACCTACTACCATACCCTGTTCAAAGACACCTACTACCATACCCCGTTCAAAGGCACCTACTACCATACCCCGTTCAAAGACACCTACTACCATACCCCGTTCAAAGGCACCTACTACCATACCCCGTTCAAAGGCACCTACTACCATACCCCGTTCAAAGGCACCTACTACCATACCTCGTTCAAAGGCACCTACTACCATACCCTGTTCAAAGGCACCTACTACCATACCCCGTTCAAAGGCACCTACTATCATACCCCGTTCAAAGGCACCTACTACCATACCCTGTTCAAAGGCACCTACTACCATACCCCGTTCAAAGGCACCTACTACCATACCCCGTTCAAAGGCACCTACTACCATACCCTGTTCAAAGGCACCTACTACCATACCCCGTTCAAAGGCACCTACTACCATACCCTGTTCAAAGGCACCTACTACCATACCCCGTTCAAAGGCACCTACTACCATACCCTGTTCAAAGGCACCTACTACCATACCCTGTTCAAAGGCACCTACTACCATACCCCGTTCAAAGGCACCTACTACCATACCCCGTTCAAAGGCACCTACTACCATACCTCGTTCAAAGGTACCTACTACCATACCCCGTTCAAAGGCACCTACTACCATACCCTGTTCAAAGGCACCTACTACAATACCCCGTTCAAAGGCACCTACTACCATACCTCGTTCAAAGGCACCTACTACCATACCCCGTTCAAAGGTACCTACTACCATACCTCGTTCAAAGGCACCTACTACCATACCCCAGTCAAAGGCACCTACTACCATACCCCATTCAAAGGCACCTACTACCATACCTCGTTCAAAGGCACCTACTACCATACCTCGTTCAAAGGCACCTACTACCATACCTCGTTCAAAGGCACCTACTACCATACCTCGTTCAAAGGCACCTACTACCATACCTCGTTCAAAGGCACTTAAATATTTTGTCTTGCTCATTCACCCTCTGCATGACACACAGACACAATCCATGTCTCAATTGTCTCCAGGCTTAAAATCCTTCTTTAACCTGTCCTGTCCCCTTCATCTGCAAGTGACATCAATAAGGTATAATAGCTTTCACCTGGATTCACCTGGTCAGTCTGTCATGGAAAGAGCAGGTGTTCATAATGTTTTGTACACTTAGTGTAAATTGCACAATAATTATACATTTATGTATTTTGTTATATAGCCTATTGTTTTCTCTTTATACAACCTGCCATCTACCCACCTGGGGACTGAGGGTTATGAGAGAATCCCCACATCACTAGCTTCTCTTTATACAACCTGCCATCTACCCACCTGGGGACTGAGGGTTATGAGAGAACCCCCACATCACTAGCTTCTCTTTATACAACCTGCCATCTACCCACCTGGGGACTGAGGGTTATGAGAGAACCCCCACATCACTAGCTTCTCTTTATTCAACCTGCCATCTACCCACCTGGGGACTGAGGGTTATGAGAGAACCCCCACATAACTAGCTTCTCTTTATACAACCTGCCATCTACCCAACCGGGGACTGAGGGTTATGAGAGAACCCCCACATCACTAGCTTCTCTTTATTCAACCTGCCATCTACCTACCTGGGGACTGAGGGTTATGAGAGAACCCCCACATCACTAGCTTCTCTTTATTCAACCTGCCATCTACCCACCTGGGGACTGAGGGTTATGAGAGAACCCCTACATCACTAGCTTCTCTTTATTCAACCTGCCATCTACCCACCTGGGGACTGAGGGTTATGAGAGAACCCCCACATCACTAGCTTCTCTTTATTCAACCTGCCATCTACCCACCTGGGGACTGAGGGTTATGAGAGAACCCCCACATCACTAGCTTCTCTTTATACAACCTGCCATCTACCCACCTGGGGACTGAGGGTTATGAGAGAACCCCCACATCACTAGCTTCTCTTTATACAACCTGCCATCTACCCACCTGGGGACTGAGGGTTATGAGAGAACCCCTACATCACTAGCTTCTCTTTATACAACCTGCCATCTACCCACCTGGGGACTGAGGGTTATGAGAGAACGCCCACATCACTAGCTTCTCTTTATACAACCTGCCATCTACCCACCTGGGGACTGAGGGTTATGAGAGAACCCCCACATCACTAGCTTCTCTTTATACAACCTGCCATCTACCCACCTGGGGACTGAGGGTTATGAGAGAACGCCCACATCACTAGCTTCTCTTTATACAACCTGCCATCTACCCACCTGGGGACTGAGGGTTATGAGAGAACCCCCACATCACTAGCTTCTCTTTATACAACCTGCCATCTACCCACCTGGGGACTGAGGGTTATGAGAGAACGCCCACATCACTAGCTTCTCTTTATACAACCTGCCATCTACCCACCTGGGGACTGAGGGTTATGAGAGAACCCCCACATCACTAGCTTCTCTTTATACAACCTGCCATCTACCCACCTGGGGACTGAGGGTTATGAGAGAACCCCCACATCACTAGCTTGTATGTTCTGCAGCCTTGTAAAGATAAGGAGGGGATGACTGGGAGGCAGGTTGGCATTTATTGTCATGAATCTTGTTCTGGAGGCAGTTCAGCAAAGTGGTCACTAACTGGCACAGGCACAAAGTAATAAAATCCTATTTTAATCCTAATCTCAACCCCAACCACACTGCTAATCCTTCCCTTAAATTAAGACCATAAAACAGCATTATTTTCCACAGCCAATTTTGACTTTGTAGCTGGCATATCTAGAAGAAATCTCCCCCCTACTGTGTTGGACCATCATGTAATAGACAATCTGACTTTGCAGCTGGCATATCTAGAGGAAATCTCACAGTTCTGCCTCCAGGTCAAGATTCATGACAAACGTCAACCTGCGACTGGGAGAGGCAATGTAAAATCAATAACGAAATTGTTTTCACAATTAACATGCTTTTTCTTGTTTCAAGTATGTTTTATTATGAAAAGTACAATATATCCTTGTACACTTGTACAACTATGGAGCGTATGTCCATATATAATTATACAATTTGTTATTCAACATAAAAGACATACAACAAATGATCACATTGGTATTTTAACGGTGTTATTGTAAGAGTTTAAATGTTTAAACAGAGGATCCATCTAAAACAGTATAAAACAAGTGCAGTATGTTCTGAGAATGTGACTTTAACGTCAACTCATAACGTCACACTATAACTTCATGGGAGTCTTGTGGAAAGACTGCATGTTGTTTTGGGTGGATTGAGTGACGTCTTCATCAACATTTGCAGAATATTCCTGTAATATTTTCACCTCTTGTCAGACGCCAACAGCCTAGTTGGCTGTAGACAGTCATGTTAAAAGTTGATGTTATTCTTTAAATAACACAAACCCCGAAGCAAATCATTGGGAGGAAAATAGGTTCATTCAAATTGAACAAATCATGCTTTGAAGTAGATGGTCATTCTCCCTTGTCCTCAGTGATGCTCTCCAGTGATTCTCACCTGTGATTATATCCACAGATCAAAGGGACAAGATCTAGTTTTATAACCCCCCCCCCCCCGCCCCCCCCTTTATAGTCTCTGGTTGACCAATTAGAAGTCCTTGCAGATCAACTGGGCCAATGGCCAAATAACAAGTTTCCTATTTCAAGCTCCCATGTCTCTGACCCATTGATAAATAATTCCCTATTACAGAAAAAAAAAACTATTTCCATTGATCATTAATTCTATTGACTTCTCGTCCTCGGTCTTGTGTATTTATCTTCGACATATTCTTACAGTCATAAGGAGTTCAAGTAGTTTATTTGCCATTTGCAGGTATTAAAAGTAATACACACTTAGGGTGCTTGATGTAACAGGCAGATAGAACTGGGATAGAAGCTGTTCTAGAACCTGTGATCCGGAAACTGCCTAGCAACTACCGGACCTCACAAGACTGGTGCACTGCATGTATATTTTTCCATTGGAGTTTTTCAGGTTTTGAAGTGATATCTTTGTTTGTGGGACCACTTAGTGAAGGAATGAGGTGTCTGCTAGTTCCCATTTATATCAGAAATGATGGTCCTCATTAGAGGATCCTGTGTCAACGTCCTCACAATTATAGGAAGACGTGTGTGTATGTCCAGTGTGTGTGTAAGTGTCCAGTGTGTGTGTGTGTGTGTGTGTGTGTGTGTGTGTCCAGTTTGAGCGTGTGTCAAACCAAACCATATACAATTCTATTAGTCTGCCTGGTATAGAAGTCCTGGATGGCAGGAAGCTTGGCACCAGTGATGTACTGGACTGTACACATCACCCTCTGTAGTGCCTTGCGGTCGGAGGACGAGCAGGTGCCATACAAGGCACTGATGCAACCAGTCAGGATGCTCTCGATGGTATATAACCTTTTTGAGGATCTGAGGACCCATGCCAAATCTTTTCAGTCTCCTGAGGGGGAATAGGTTTTGTCACATACCTTCTTCATGACTCTCTTGGTGTGTTTGGACCATTCTAGTTTGTTGGTGATGTAGACACCAAGGAACTTGAAGCTCTCAACCTGCTCCACTACAGCCCTGTCGATGAGAATGGGGGCGTGCTCGGTCCTCCTTTTCCTGTAGTCCTGTAATCATCTCCTTTGTCTTGATCACGTTGAGGGAGAGGTTGTTTTCCTGGCACCACACGGCCAGGTCTCTGACCTCCTCCCTGTAGGCTGTCTCGTTGTTGATCAGGCCTACCACTGTTGTGTCATCGGCAAACGTAATGATGTGTCCAGCGTGTGTGTGTCCAGTGTGTGTGTGTGTGTGTGTTTCCCCAGTGTGTGTGTGTGTGTGTGTGTGTGTGTGTGTGTGTGTGTGTGTGTGTGTGTGTGTGTGTGTACAGTCGTGGCCAAAATTTGAGAATGACACAAATATTAATTTTCACAAAGTCTGCTGCCTCAGTTTGTATGATGGCAATTTGCATACAATCCAAAATGTTATGAAGAGTGATCAGATGAATTGCAATGAATTTCAAAGTCCCTCTTTACCATGGAAATGAACTGAATCCCCCCAAAATATTTCCACTGCATTTCAGCCCTGCCACAACAGGACCAGCTGACATCATGTCAGTGATTCTCTCGTTAACACAGGTGTGAGTGTTGACGAGGACAAGGCTGGAGATCACTCTGTCATGCTGATAGAGTTTGAATAACAGACTGGAAGCTTCAAAAGGAGGGTGGTGCTTGGAATCATTGTTCTTCCTCTGTCAACCATGGTTAGCTGCAAGGTAACACATGCCGTCATCATTGCTTTGCACAAAAAGGGCTTCACAGGCAAGGATATTGCTGCCAGTTAGATTGCACATAAATCAACAATTTATCGGATCAAAAATAACTTCAAGGAGCAAAATTAAATGAATTAAATTAAATTGTTGTGAAGGCTTCAGGGCGGCCAAGAAAGTCCAGCAAGCGCCAGGACCGTCTAATAAAAGTTGATTCAGCTGCGGGATCGGGGCACCACCAGTACAGAGCTTGCTCAGGAATGGCAGCAAGTAGGTGTGAGTGCATCTGCACACACAAGACTCACGCACAGTGAGGTGAAGACTTTTGGAGGAAGGCCTGGTGTCAAGAAGGGCAGCAAAGAAGCCACTTCTCTCCAGGAAAAACACCAGCGACAGACTGATATTCTGCAAAAGGCACAGGGATTAAATGCTTGTAATTATACTTCAGCATCCCATAGTAACATCTGACAAAAATATCTAAAGACACTGAAGCAGCAAACTTTGTGAAAATTAATATTTGTGTCATTCTCAAAACTTTTGGCCAAGACAGTGTGTGTGTGTCCAGTGTGTGTGTATGTCCAGTGTGTGTCCAGTGTGTGTGTGTGTGTGTGTGTGTGGTTATAATTTACAGGCACACTGAGGAGTCAACATCATAAACCCCAAACCCTGGATAGAGGGGCTCAGTGAATGTGGTGGTGAATGTGTACAGGTGGGTCAGTGTGTCAGAGGAGGCTCTATAGAAGGACAGAGTGCCGGCTGGCCAGTCCAGATACACTCCTACTCTGTGGGAGCCGGAGGAGGGGACGTCTATGGTAGTGAGATTATCATTGTGCCAGGCAGTGTAGCTGTTGTCAGAGCAGTCCAGACTCCAGGACTTGTCATTCCATCCAAGCCAACAGTCCTTACCCTCTCCTTTCCTGTTGATTCCTTTATATGTCACTCCTATATCAGCCCTTCTCCCACTCCACTCTACCTCCCAGTAACAGCGCCCAGTCAGACCCTCTCTACACAGCACCTGCTCACAGTCCTCAAATAGCTCTGGGTGATCAGGATACGGCTGCTCCTCTCTCCTCCATGTCACCTTTCTGTTCTCCTCTGACAGACAGAGGTGTCTGTTTACTGTGTTTAGGTCCAGTGTGAGATCACAGACATCTGATGGATGAAACCAGACACAATATTAGAAATCATCATCATTCACATTAGAATGTTAACTCACTTTTCACTAATTCATTTAATGTAGATGTTTCTAGGTATCAAAAGGAGAAGTTAAGGTAACTTGAGACTTGTTGAATGATCATATGTTATACTGTATGGTAATATAAAACACACTTATTCCCTTTAATTACACACACACACACACACACACACACACACACACACACACACACACACACACACACACACACACACACACACACACACACACACATTGTCAAAGCAACTCTTTGTAAGCTTTGGTGTCCCTGATTTCTGCTTCTGTAGAACTACAGCTGATATTTAATATGACCAAGTAAGTAATGATGGTGGTCTTTGACTTAACTTGAATTAAGACTTATTCTTAGTCATATTTTTCACAGCAGTCAACACTCACATTTTCGAAGCCCAGGTTTCATTGTGTTCTCTCCACCATGTTCCACACTGTAGCGGTAAGTAGAAAAACAGACAGTCATTGAGGGATACACGGGAACTCACACACACACACAAACACACTGAACTCACAAAAACACATAGTATATAACTTTGTCCAAGTGGTGGTCAGAATGTTTGTCTTAACTAGCCTGATAAGTCAAACATGTCTGATATGAACATTGACATAAACCCTCTACATACTTGAGTTTCTCCAGTCTGCAGTGTGGATCCTCCAGTCCAGCAGAGAGCAGTCTGACTCCTGAGTCTCCTGGGTGATTGTAGCTCAGGTCCAGCTCTCTCAGGTGTGAGGGGTTTGACCTCAGAGCTGAGACCAGAGAAGCACAGCCTTCCTCTGTGACTAGACAGCCTGACATCCTGCAAAGAGTCAAATCATATTAAAATCACAGTGCTATTCTTTGGTGGTGAAAATAGTGGCAGTATATATTTTTTCTAAATGTTCAGATACATCAGTGTCCTGAAACCTGCATTATCTATTCATAAATGAATGTATCATTACCAATTATCAAAGTGCTGCTTGTAGAGAGAAAAATGTGTATCACAAATATTTGAGTAGACTGGCCAGACCAGTTTAAAAAGCAGTATCAGTCAAAAGACAGACAGTGAGGTATCAGATTTAGATTGTATTGAGTACACAGTCCACATCCTATCTAGTTTGACAGTGAAGCAACATTTTAATTTGGCTCTATAATCCAGCATTTTGAATTTCAGATCAAATGTTTCATATGAGGTGACAGTATGTAATGTCACTTTTCATTTGAGGTTTTTTTCATAAATATCTGTTTCACCAATTAGAAATGAAGCACTTTGTGTATCTAGTCCCCCCATTTGAAGAAGTCATAAATATTCTGACCAATTCACTTATTGTGTATTAAAGTAGTCATAAGTATTGTATTTGTTCCCATATTCTTTGAACGCAATGACTACAAAAAGCCACTACATCAAGCCTGTGACTGCCATGATTGAGAAAGATCATGAATGAATCATGAATAATAATGAGTGAGAAAGTTACAGAGGCTACAACAAAACATGCTAACCTCTCACCTTTACCAATAACAGAGGCTACAACAAAACATGCTAACCTCTCACCATTACCAATAACAGAGACTACAACAAAACATACTAACCTCTCACCATTACCAATAACAGAGGTTACAACAAGACATACTAACCTCTCACCATTACCAATAACAGAGGCTACAACAAAACATACTAACCTCTCACCATTACCAATAACAGAGGCTACAACAAGACATGCTAACCTCTCACCATTACCAATAACAGAGGCTACAACAAAACATGCTAACCTCTCACCATTACCAATAACAGAGGCTACAACAAAACATGCTAACCTCTCACCATTACCAGTAACAGAGACTACAACAAAACATACTAACCTCTCACCATTACCAATAACAGAGACTACAACAAAACATACTAACCTCTCACCATTACCAATAACAGAGATTACAACAAGACATACTAACCTCTCATCATTACCAATAACAGAGGCTACAACAAAACATACTAACCTCTCACCATTACCAATAACAGAGGATACAACAAGACATACTAACCTCTCACCATTACCAATAACAGAGGCTACAACAAAACATGCTAACCTCTCACCATTACCAATAACAGAGGCTACAACAAAACATGCTAACCTCTCACCATTACCAATAACAGAGGCTACAACAAAACATGCTAACCTCTCACCATTACCAATAACAGAGGATACAACAAAACATGCTAACCTCTCACCATTACCAATAACAGAGACTACAACAAAACATGCTAACCTCTCACCATTACCAATAACAGAGGATACAACAAAACATGCTAACCTCTCACCATTACCAATAACAGAGACTACAACAAAACATGCTAACCTCTCACCATTACCAATAACAGAGACTACAACAAAACATGCTAACCTCTCACCATTACCAATAACAGAGGCTACAACAAAACATGCTAACCTCTCACCATTACCAATAACAGAGGCTACAACAAAACATGCTAACCTCTCACCATTACCAATAACAGAGGCTACAACAAAACATGCTAACCTCTCACCATTACCAATAACAGAGACTACAACAAAACATACTAACCTCTCACCATTACCAATAACAGAGGCTACAACAAAACATGCTAACCTCTCACCATTACCAATAACAGAGGCTACAACAAAACATACTAACCTCTCACCATTACCAATAACAGAGGATACAACAAAACATGCTAACCTCTCACCATTACCAATAACAAAAGGTGACATTCTGTACTGTTACCTAATATGAAACATTATATCTCAAATCCAAAATGCTGGAGCATAGCACCACATTTAAAACTGTAAGCTTCACTGTCCAAACACATATGGTGTGGACTATGTGTGCCTGGTAAACACATGTGGATCTGGTGAACAGTTATCACTTGTTGACCAACTACAGGAATACTGACCTCAGAGTCTCCAGTTTACAGTGGGGATTCCCCAGTCCAGCAGAGAGCAGCTTCACTCCTGAATCCTTCAGGTCATTGTTACTCAGATCCAGCTCTCTCAGGTGTGAGGGGTTTGACTCCAGAGCTGAGACCAGAGAAGCACAGCCTTCCTCTGTGACTCCACAGCCTGACAGCCTGACAAAGAGATAATCATGACTTCACAAACACACTGTTAATTTAACACCAGTAGTGTTGAAGGACAATGGCAGATGCATTTGGTTTATTCTCTCAAACAACATATAGATTAATCTCCGTCTCCAAGAATTGTATGGTCATTTTGTTATACTAATGTGAAAATCAATGCATTTATTCAATACTGACCTCAGAGTCTCCAGTTTACAGTGGGGATTCCCCAGTCCAGCAGAGAGCAGCGTCACTCCTGAATCCTTCAGGTCATTGTTACTCAGGTCCAGCTCTCTCAGGTGTGAGGGGTTTGACCTCAGAGCTGAGACCAGAGAAGCACAGCCTTTCTCTGTGACTCCACAGCCTGACAGCCTGACAAAGAGATCATCATGACTTCAAACACACTGTTAATTTAACACCAGTAGTGTAGAAGGACAATGGCAGATGCATTTGGTTTATTCTCTCAAACAACATATAGATTAATCTCCGTCTCCAAGAATTGTATGGTCATAATGTTATACTAATGTGAAAATCAATGCATTTATTCAATGTGTTTTTCAATATAATATTATATATAATACATATTTTTCTCTATACGTAATATTGCTTCCTGATGATTAGTTCTTATATGTCATTTTATTAACTCACAGAACAGCTCTGGAGGCTTTGACCACTGCCAGCAGCCTCAGAAGACCTTCCTCTGATCTGGAGTATTTCTTCAGGTCAAACACATCCAGCTCCTTTTCTGAAGTCAGCAACACAAAGACCAGAGCTGACCACTGTGCAGGTGACAGGTTGGGTTTTGAGAGACTTCCTGAGTTCAGGAAGCTTTGGATCTCCTCCACTAGAGAATGGTCATTCAGTTCATTCAGACAGTGGAACAGATTGATGCTCCTCTCTGGAGAGGGATTCTCCCTGATCTTCTCCTTGATGTACTTGACTGTTTCTTCATGGCTCTGTGAGCTGCTTCTTGTCTTTGTCAGTAGACCTCGTAAGTGCTTCTGATTGGACTCCAGTGAGAGGCCCAGAAGGAAGCGGAGGAAAAGGTCAAGGTTTCCTGTCTCACTTTGTAAGGCTTTATCCACAGCTCTCTTGTAGACAGTAACTTCAGACTTGTCTTTTGTTTGCAGTTTGTCCATTAGATTCTCATTGTTGTTGATGAATGAGAGGAACACATATACAGCAGCCAGGAACTCCTGAATGCTCAGATGAACAAAGCAGTACACCTTGTCCTGGTACAGCACACATTCCTCTTTAAAGAGCTGTGTGCACAATCCTGAGTACACTGAGGCTTCACTGACATCAATGCCAGCCTCTTTCAGGTCTTCTTCATAGAAAATCAGATTGCCATTCACAAGCTGTTGAAAAGCCAGTTTTCCCAGTGACAGAATGGTCTCTTCATTCCAGTGAGGACCTGTCTCTTCTTTCCCAAGATACTTTTCATTCTTCTGTTTGGTATGAAACTCCACAAGGTGTGTGTACATCTCAGTCAGAGTCTTGGGCATCTCTTCTCTCTTATGTTTCAGCCTGTGTTCAATGACTGTTGCAGAAATCCAACAGAAGACTGGAATGTGGCACATGATGTGGAGGCTCCTTGATGTCTTTATGTGTGAGATGATTCTGTTGGCCAGGTCCTCATCACTGAATCTCTTCCTGAAGTACTCCTCCTTCTGTGGGTCATTGAACCCTCGTACCTCTGTCACCTGGTCAACACACCATGAAGGGATCTTATTGGCTGCTGCTGGTCGGGTAGTTATCCAGAGGAGAGCAGAGGGAAGCAGATTTCCCTTGATGAGATTTGTCAGCAGAACATCCACTGAGGTTGACTCTGTGACGTCCCAACAGATCTTGTTCTTCTGGAAGTCTAGGGGCAGTCGGCACTCATCCAGACCATCAAAGATGAACAGAACTTTGTACTTGTTGTAGTTGGAAATTCCTGATTGTTTGGTTTCCATTGAGAAGTGATTGAGAAGTTCAATGAAAGTGTGTTTGTCCCCTTTCATCAAATTCAGCTCCCGAAAAGGGAATGAAAATACAAATTGGACCTCCTGATTTGCTTTTCCTTCAGCCCAGTCCAGAATGAACTTCTGCACAGAGACTGTTTTTCCAATGCCAGCGATTCCCTTTGTCAGCACAGTTCTGATAATTTTGTCTTGTCCAGTTAAGGGTTTGAAGATGTCGTTACATTTGACTGCAGTCTCTGGTCTTGCTTGTTTCCTGGTTGTTGTCTCAATCTGTCTCAGCTCATGTTCATTATTGACCTCTCCTGTTCCACCCTCTGTGATGTAGATCTCTGTGTAGATCTTATTGAGAAGTGTTGGGTTTCCTTGTTTAGCGATCCCCTCAAATACACATTGAAACTTCTTCTTTAGATTAGATTTGAGTTCACGTTGGCAAATCACAGCAAGCTCATCTGAATCTAGAAATAACACAGAGGATATTAATATTACGTCTGTTTTAATGACTACAGTATTGTAAGACGGTTATAAAGTTTTACATTATAATCATTTATTCTATTAACTGACTGTATAAATGTGTAAATGTTTTCATAATGCATTACAGACTGGTGTGACTGATTATATTATTATTGGTATTATTGATGGTATTATTAATGTTGTCTCTCTGTCTAAATTAATCACCACAACACATCCCTGCTGCTACTTGATGAGGTCACTAGGTGTTGTGTTAAGGCTAGAGGTCGACCGATTAATCGGAATGGGCGATTAATTAGGGCCGATTTCAAGTTTTCATAACAATCGGAAATTGGTATTTTTGGACACCGATGTTTTATTTTTTTATTCTTTATTTAACTAGGCAAGTCAGTTAACTTCTTGAGAATACAGGGGGTGCTGTTTTCGCATTAGCATAATTTGCTCTACAGATTAAACTGCCTCTTATTCAATTATTGCTCTTACTATATGCATATAAATAATACCATTGGAAAGAAAACAATCTCTAGTTTCTAAAACCGTTTCAATTTTGTCTCTGAGTGATACAGAAGTCATTTCACAGCACTTTCCATGACCAAGAACATAAAAGCAAGATGTGTTATGCTGGCTTCAAAGCTCTGCCTATATATGGTCGTGCCCCCTATGACCCGAAACACAACTCATTGGCCTTCCTCTGGGTGACAAGAGGACGTCAGAGGAAAAATTTATTGTCTATCTGGGACTGACGTGAAATGAGAGCTAATTCTTTGGCGTGACCGACAACTTCCGGTTCTCTATAGCATGCGAATTGGAGCTACGTTTGTCTTCTGTTGTACGGCCATTATTATCTCCGTCTCGAAGTTTGTTTGATACATGTGACCAGATCATCGTAATGTATGTTTTTTCAATATAGTTTAATCAGATTATTTGAATTTTTTCGGGAGTTTTGAGGTGTTCCGTTGTCTGATTTTATTATCGTTTGAGAAATCCGTGCCACTCGACCGGTACCTGTGCTAAATGGAGTGGGAAAGGAACAATTCTGAACGGAACCAACGACTCATCTTGACAAAGGACACTTTGATCAACATTCTGATGAAAGATCAGCCATAGTAAGACCCAATTTACGATGTTATATCATATCTGTTGTGCATGTGATCTGGCCGTGGGCGCCCAGCCGAATCTGCCTGGTATAGCTATGCTAATTTAGCGCTACATTTTGTTTTCGTTATAAAACATTTAATAAATCTGAAATATTGTTTGGATTCACCAGATGTTGGGCTTTCAATATCTGTACGCTGTGTATTTTTCTGAAATGTTATAAGATGAGTAATTAGTTATATGACGTTGGTCTCTGTAATTGTTCTGCTGGGTCGGCACCTTTTCAGATTGCAGCTGCAATGTAGAACTGTGATTTATACCTGAAAAATGCACATTTTTCAAAAAAAAACTATGCTATACCATAAATATGTTATCAGACTGTCATCTTATGAAGTTGTTTCTTGGTTAGTGGCTATATATTTTTTTATTTAGTCAAATTAGTGATAGCTACTGACGCAGGAAAAAACTGTTGGGAGTAAAAAAATCGTGTCCTTTGCTAACGTGGTTAGCTAATAGATTTACATATTGTGTCTTCCCTGTAAAACATTTAAAAAATCTGAAATGGTGGCTTTATTCACAAGACCTGTATCTTTCATCTGGTGTCTTGGACTTGTGATTTAATGATATTTTGTCACAAGCTGGCTCATAGCCTGTGACAAAAATGAGGGGACGCAAACAGGTATAGGCCAATTTAAAAAAGTGTTCTTTATTATAAACAAAACTATTAACATTAAACTAAGAAAAAGGAATGAGGTGTGGAAGTATCATAATGTAAGGTGTATGTAAAGTGCATGGATGCGTGAATATGTGTGTGTGAACATGACTGAATGAAAACTAGGCAAAACGACAAAGGAACAAACAAATCATGAGCATACCTGGAGGAGCAGAGAGAGAGAGAGACAAGTGATTAGTGACAGCTTTAATACCCTGAGCCCAGGTGGCTCCAATCACTAACGACCCTCCTCTGCCTGCAGGAGGAACCGCCCCCTGCACTGCAGAGGAGGAGCCGTGACAATTTAGATTTTACAAGTTACTTGTGACGCTATGCTAGCTATGCTACTCAGTGGGGGGGTGGTGGGGGGTGCTCCCGGATCAGGGTTGGTGACTCGTGAAAGGTTAAGAACACATTCTTATTTTCAATGACGGCCTAGGAACGGTGGGTTAACTGCCTCGTTCAGGGGCAGAATGACAGATTTTCACCTTGTCAGCTCGGGGGATCCAATATTGCAACCTTCAGGTTAACTAGTCCAACGCAATAACGACCTGCCTGCCTCTCGTTGCACTCCACAAGGAATGCAGTAAGCCAAGGTAGGTTGCTAGCTAGCATTAAACTTATCTTATAAAAAACAAACAATCAATCATAATCACTAGTTAACTACACATGGTTGAAGATATTACTAGATATTATCTAGCGTGTCCTGCTAGATAATATATATAATCTGACTGACCATACAAGCATACAAGTATCTAAGTATCTGACTGAGCGGTGGTAGGCAGAAGCAGGTGCGTAAACATTCATTCAAACAGCACATTCGTGCGTTTTGCCAGCAGCTCTTCGTTGTGCTTCAAGCATTGCGCTGTTTATGACTTCAAGCCTATCAACTCCCGAGATGAGGCTGGTGTAACCGATGTGAAATGGCTGGCTAGTTAGCGCGCGCTAATAGCGTTTCAAACGTCACTCGCTCTGAGACTTGGAGTGGTTGTTCCCCTTGCTCTGCATGGGTAACGCTGCTTCGAGGGTGGCTGTTGTCGTTGTGTTCCTGGTTCAAGCCCAGGGAGGAGCGAGGAGAGGGACGGAAGCTATACTGTTACACTGGCAATACTAAAGTGCCTATAAGAACATCCAATAGTCAAAGGTTAATGAAATACAAATGGTATAGAGGGAAATAGTCCTATAATTCCTATAAGAACTACAACCTAAAACTTCTTACCTGGGAATATTGAAGATTCATGTTAAAAGGAACCTCCAGCTTTCATATGTTCTCATGTTCTGAGCAAGGAACTTAAACGTTAGCTTTCTTACATGGCACATATTGCACTTTTACTTTCTTCTCCAACACTTTGTTTTTGCATTATTTTAACCAAATTGAACATGTTTCATTATTTATTTGAGGCTAAATTGATTTTATTGATGTATTATATTAAGTTAAAATAAGTGTTCATTCAGTATTGTTGTAATTGTCATTATTACGTAAGTAAATGTAAAAAAAATTGTATTGGCTTTTTTGGTCGTCCAATAATCGGTATCGGTATCTGCGTTGAAAAATCATAATCGGTCGACCTCTAGTTGAGGCTGCTACAATATCATTGAGTTACACAGCTACTTTAGCTGTACTTTAGCTACAGCTTTTAAATGTTATAAAACAGCATTCAACATGAGGCAGACAGATCTTACATTTCTCCAGTGTGTCAGCAAGCTCCTTCTGGTTCATTTTCCTCAGGACGTGCAGTGTGATCTTCAGAGCCCCCTCTCTGGCACTGCTCTCCTGCTTCTCATCTTCAGCATCCACCACTTCCTTATCCTGCTTCTGACTCTCAAAGCCTTCTGGGAGTTCTGGACTAAGAATCCTCTTGAACATCTTCAGCTCGTTCTTCACAAATGTCATAATTTTCTCTTCAAGCAACTGAAATAAATCAAGTAAATAAGTTAAGCAAGAGACAAAATGCTTTCTCATTAACACATTAATGAATGATTGACAGATCAACTTTTCTTGAGGTAAACAACAACAAATGTACATAACAGGACCACATACACTGAATATGGAGGCCAGGTCTGTTTGATGACTCTGGGAAGACTGACCACTGAGAATCTCTGACTCTGATCTCTCCTGTTGGTTTCTGTGGACAAAACATGAGATTACATCTCCTCATCCAGGGAGTGCGCACACACACACACACACACACACACACACACACACACACACACACACACACACACACACACACACACACACACACACACACACACACACACACACACACACACACACACACACACACACAGGGAATGTTGTGTTTGTTTAATAATGTTTAATGACAATGAAAATGGACAAAATGATTAGCTTATGGATTATGAAATAAACCAAAATGAAATGGGAAAATGGGAGAGAAATTACTAGAGACAGTGTTGTTTAACTCACTGACCATGACCCATGAGTTCTTCTTACCTTTGTTCAGTAGAAAAGTCTCCCTCTCTAAAGTTTAGAGGATCATCCATAGACTTGTCACTCTTCATGGACACACAGCTGGGTACAGGAGAGGCTGGTCTCTCCTGCTTGATTGGACTTCAACACAACAGAGACAAACATTACATCTCTCATCTACTCTGAGCTCAAATGGGGAAACATAAGAAGAGTTTCATTACAAAACGCTTTATATCACTTTTAAGAAATGTTAGTAAATTAGCTTTTATTGTTTAAAGAAATTCTGAAAGAGATTGGTGTGTTTATCCACTATCTAATCATGGGGTTGTTCAATGACAGACATGTATTTGTTTAAAAATCACTTGATGTTTCATTTCAGAGAGACAAATAATCATGTTTTTCCCCGCAAAATGCTTTATATTTGCCTCACTCTCAAATGTGACCGACCGTAATAATGAGGCTATAAGGAGAACCAGTACTGAGTCAATGTGCAGGGGTACCAGGTAGTTGAGGTAATAATGAGACTATAAGGAGTACCAGTACTGAGTCAATGTGCAGGGGTACCAGGTAGTTGAGGTAATAATGAGACTATAAGGAGTACCAGTACTGAGTCAATGTGCAGGGGTACCAGGTAGTTGAGGTAATAATGAGACTATAAGGAGTACCAGTACTGAGTCAATGTGCAGGGGTACCAGGTAGTTGAGGTAATAATGAGACTATAAGGAGTACCAGTACTGAGTCAATGTGCAGGGGTACCAGGTAGTTGAGGTAATAATGAGACTATAAGGAGTACCAGTACTGAGTCAATGTGCAGGGGTACCAGGTAGTTGAGGTAATAATGAGACTATAAGGAGTACCAGTACTGAGTCAATGTGCAGGGGTACCAGGTAGTTGAGGTAATAATGAGACTATAAGGAGTACCAGTACTGAGTCAATGTGCAGGGTACCAGGTAGTTGAGGTAATAATGAGACTATAAGGAGTACCAGTACTGAGTCAATGTGCAGGGTACCAGGTAGTTGAGGCAATAATGAGACTATAAGGAGTACCAGTACTGAGTCAATGTGCAGGGGTACCAGGTAGTTGAGGTAATAATGAGACTATAATTGAGGTAATATGTACATATAGGTAGGGGTAAAAGTGACTAGGCAATCGGGATAAAGACTACATCCATCCAGGGAGTGCACAAACACACACACACACACACACACACACACACACACACACACACACACACACACACACACACACACACACACACACACACACACACACACACACACACACACACACACACACACACACACACACAGGGAGGGAATGTTGTGTTTGTTTAATATGGTTTTAGGACTATGAAAATGGACATAAGGATTAGCCTATGGATTATGAAAACAACAACAATAAATGGGAAAATGGGAGAGGAGAAATGACCAGAGACAGTGTTGTTTAACTCACTGACCAGGACCCATGAGTTCTTCTTACCTTTGTTCAGTAGAAAAGTCTCCCTCTCTAAAGGATATAGGATGACCCATAGACCGGTCACTCTTCATGGACACACAGCTGGGAACAGGGGAGGCTGGTCTCCCCTGCTTGATTGGACTTCAACACAACAGAGACAAACATTACATCTCTCATCTACTCTGAGCTCAGATGGGGAAACATAAGAAGAGTTTCATTCCAAAACGCTATATATCACTTTTCAGAAATGTTGGTAAATTCGATGTTATTGTTTGAAGAAATTATGAAAGAGATTGGTGATTTTTCACTATCTAATCATGATCTGGGGATGTTCAATGACAGACATGTATTTTTTAAAAACTATCACTTGATGGCTACATTTCAGAGAGACAAAGATTCATGTTTTTTTGCAAAATGCTGTATATCCTGCCTCACTCTCAGAGAAATCAGTAGTACTGCTAGGTTTTACACAGTAATAATATATATCTGCCTCACTCTCAGAGAAATCAGTAGTACTGCTAGGTTTTACACAGTAATAATATATATCTGCCTCACTTTCAGAGAAATCAGTAGTACTGCTAGGTTTTACACAGTAATAATATATATCTGCCTCACTCTCAGAGAAATCAGTAGTACTGCTAGGTTTAACACAGTAATAATATATATCTGCATCACTCTCAGAGAAATCAGTAGTACTGCTAGGTTTTACACAGTAATAATATATATCTGCCTCACTCTCAGAGAAATCAGTAGTACTGCTAGGTTTTACACAGTAATAATATATATCTGCATCACTCTCAGAGAAATCAGTAGTACTGCTAGGTTTTACACAGTAATAATATATATCTGCCTCACTCTCAGAGAAATCAGTAGTACTGCTAAGTTTTACACAGTAATAATATATATCTGCCTCACTCTCAGAGAAATCAGTAGTACTGCTAGGTTTTACACAGTAATAATATATATCTGCCTCACTCTCAGAGAAATCAGTAGTACTGCTAGGTTTTACACAGTAATAATATATATCTGCCTCACTCTCAGAGAAATCAGTAGTACTGATAGGTTTAACACAGTAATAATATATATCTGCATCACTCTCAGAGAAATCAGTAGTACTGCTAGGTTTTACACAGTAATAATATATATCTGCCTCACTCTCAGACAAATCAGTAGTACTGCTAGGTTTTATACAGTAAAAATATATATCTGCCTCACTCTCAGAGAAATCAGTAGTAGTGATATGGTTTAACACAGTAATAATATATATCTGCCTCACTCTCAGAGAAATCAGTAGTACTGATAGGTTTTACACAGTAATAATATATATCTGCCTCACTCTCAGAGAAATCAGTAGTACTGATAGGTTTTACACAGTAATGATATATATCAGCCTCACTCTCAGAGAAATCAGTATTACTGCTAGGTTTTACACAGTAATAATATATATCTGTCTCACTCTCAGAGAAATCAGTAGTACTGCTAGGTTTTACACAGTAATAATATATATCTGTCTCACTCTCAGAGAAATCAGTAGTACTGCTAGGTTTTACACAGTAATAATATATATCTGTCTCACTCTCAGAGAAATCAGTAGTACTGCTAGGTTTTACACAGTAATAATATATATCTGCCTCACTCTCAGAGAAATCAGTAGTACTGCTAGGTTTACACAGTAATAATATATATCTGCCTCACTGTCAGTGAAATCAGTAGTACTGCTAGGTTTTACAGAGTAATAATATATATCTGCCTCACTCTCAGAGAAATCAGTGGTACTGCTAGGTTTTACACAGTAATAATATATATCTGCATCACTCTCAGAGAAATCAGTAGTACTGCTAGGTTTTACACAGTAATAATATATATCTGCCTCACTCTCAGAGAAATCAGTAGTACTGCTAGGTTTTACACAGTAATAATATATATCTGCCTCACTCTCAGAGAAATCAGTAGTACTGCTAGGTTTTACACAGTAATAATATATATCTGCCTCACTCTCAGAGAAATCAGTAGTACTGCTAGGTTTTACACAGTAATAATATATATCTGCCTCACTCTCAGAGAAATCAGTAGTACTGCTAGGTTTTACAGTCAAATGTGACCAACTGTCTAAATTCGGTCTTACGTAGCAATATCTGAAATTATGTTTTTTACATTGGATAAAAGTAGAGACTCAGGGCTAGAAAATGGTATATCAGACACTACAATTGAGGAACAATGGGAAAGTAATTCTGCTTTAAAACATGAGAAACTTGTGAGAAAAGGGACCTTGGGATGTTTTAGTACCTACTGGAGAGCTCTTCTTTGTCTACAGGGCTGTTACTTTGGCAGATAATGTCACCCATCTAAATACATAGATTTGTTTTATTTGTTATAATTAAATCAAATCAATTTGTATTAGTCACTTGCGCCGAATACAAAAAGGTGTAGATCTTACAGTGAAATGCTTAGAGCCCCTAACCAACAATGCAGTTTCAAAGAAATACAGATAAGACTAAGAGATAAAAGTAATAAGTAATTAAAGATCAGCAGTAAAATAACAATAGTGAGACTATATACCGATATATATATCGGGGGGAACCGATACAGAGTCAATGTGCAGAGGCACCGGTTAGTTGAATTAGTATGTACATGTAGGGTTATTAAAGTGACTATGCATAGATGACAACAGAGAGTGGCAGCGGTGTAAAGGGGTGGGGGTGGGGGGGTGGGGGGGTGCAATGCAAATGGTCTGGGTAGCCATTTGACTAGATGTTCAGGAGTCTTATGGCTTGGGGGTAGAAGCTGTTTAGAAGCCTCTTGGACCTAGACTTGGCGCTCCGGTACTGCTTGCCGTATGGTAGCAGAGAGAACAGTCTATAACTAGGGTTAACTAAATGAATTAACAAAATTAATGGTGTTTTTGGTTTATGTCCGTTTTATTGTTTGTTATGCTATAAATAGTTATTTTATGGTTGTAAGTGGTAAAATGAATTAGAAAATGTTATATTTTGCAATTCTGAGTAATTACTATTTTAGTAAGGAATTACACATTATTCAGTACTACTGCAGTTGCTACATAATTCCAATAGATGGCAGCATAAGACCACAAATGACATTTCAGAAGATTAGTTAACAGATTATTGTGGAGTAATATAATGATGATTCATCTGTTTTTATGCTCATGTTTTGAAATTATACTTCATTACTATAATGATTATCAATATGCCTGAACATTAATTCAGTCTCCTCTGGTTGAGAAAAACGTATTTTCCACGTACATTCATTGTCAAATTCATCAACCAGCATCGACCTGCTCTGCCTTCTCTCTCTATTAGTCAACTCAGCCCCACTAAAAAGCTTGTGTCTTCACTCTGCCTTCTCCAGGGGCATGTTGAGGTAAATTTACTAACCGGGAGGGTTGAATTATGTAATTTATTGGCGGGCTGGAAGACGCACTCTTGTCTTTTCTATTCCGAGGTTGTTTACTCACAATATCAGATATTAAGATGTTTTTTATAATGAATGTTTACTGAGGTTGAGGCTGACTAGTGATTATTTACCCGGGGTTCAATACCTGCTATTGAGGAGCCCTGAAAATAATATTCAAAAGTTCGGTCCTTGGACACAGAGGGGTTAAACACTAAAGTTACCGTCCATCTAGTGAAGAGAGGAGAACCGGACAGAGGTAGCCAGCATCCGTCAACGAGAGAATTATGTATTGTTAGCTAAGTTAACTAGGATGCTGCTGGTATAGTAGCTAGCTAGCTTACCTAGCTGTACCGTCTAGCTAGGATAACTAGGATGCTGCTGGTAGAGTAGCTAGCTAGCTTACCTAGCTGTACCGTCTAGCTAGGATAACTAGGATCCTGCTGGTAGAGGAGCTAGCTAGCTTACCTAGCTGTACCGACTAGCTTGGCTAGCTAGCTGGTCGTTTTGTACCTCGTCTCGATGAAAATTACGAATCCGGTGAACCACAAAATGAAACAAGGATAGAGAGTGAAAAGGATCTGGCTACACTCATACTGTCCCTGACCGTAAAGAAAAAAAGCAAATTGACCACTGAACTTCGGTGTCTCAACACTGTAGTGAACTCCGCTGTTATTCCCCAAGATCACCTCAGCCAACTCTGCGCGTAACCGGACAATATGATTGGCGCCACACCGTACGGGGACGCGGACAGTTCTGTACGGGGACGCGGACAGTTCCAGAACGCGGACATGAGCAGTGCAACACAATCAACTAAACCCAGTCTTTACAGTGGGTTACATTAGTAATATTTATGTTTTATTATTATGTTAAACAAACATCATACGTTTTTTATAACAATGTTTTGAGATCTGGGACCATATCGCCAAAGTGTCTCAGAGTAGAAAATTGGTTGTATAAGTGCTGAGAATAAAGACATTTTACACTTATGGGTACAAATTAAAGCTATGCATGAAGTCTCTAGTCCCACCTAGTCGTCAGATATTTAGGACACCTGGTGAGCTGTCCTAAGTAGTTAAGAGTTAACAGCAGGTGTCTTGATAATACTATAGAATAATGCAGTGAGTCAGTGGTTCCTGAGCCACATGTAATTGCTTTGTAGTAGTTAAAAATAATGTTTTATATTTCTATATGATCAATCTATAAATAATATAGACCTACATGCAACAGTATGTCTTGTGCTTTTGGCAATGATTTATGTATAATAATTATGTATAACAAGCGATACCATGTATGTCTGCATAGCATTTTGTCTTCATTTTGGCAGATTAACTCATGCTTATTTCTGAAGATTAACTCAGGTTGGAGTTGGACCTGTGGCTGAAAGGTGGCTGGTTCGAATCCCTGGCCGGCGCTGGAGAAAACAGGTGAACTTGATCTGACCACTGGAGGGCTGCTGGGTTCACATCCTCAAAACATGAACCTTTTGTTGATCAGAACTCTACAGGTTCTTCTTCACTGAACCCAAAAATATATATCACTTTTAGTCGTTCCATATATTAAGGAAGTGAAAGAAGCCTTTTTGTTCTATAAGGAACCTTCTTTTCTAAACACGTTTTTCGTCTGATTATTTAATTATCTACATCATCTTATTACAAGTTGTCCCTTTGGAGAGCAACATCACATTGTTTAAAAACAATCCTAAATTGTGCATGGCTATAAATTGGTCAATTGAAGGCATCTATGGCGTAATATGTGTTAGATGGAAATGAACATTGTATGCAACGTTGTAGGCAACATTATTGGGAAGGGACTTGATGCTACTATGCCAAAGCTATTTAGAGTTGTTAAACGGGTGTGAAGAGTGTGTTGATATAACGGTAATATTGTCAAAAATCTGCTTGTAACAACCATCAGAATTGGTTACAAAAATATGCATTCCATTATATTAGGCAATAATTATAGTAGGCAAAGTGGTCGTGTCATGTGAAATTCTATCAAATGTCTTACATTGCAATGAGTACAGTCAGGGTGCTGCGGAACCCCTGCAGTACCTCCACAAACCCCGGATTGAGAACCCCTGCAGTACCTCCACAGACCCCGGATTGAGAACCCCTGCAGTACCTCCACAGACCCCGGATTGAGAACCCCTGCAGTACCTCCACAGACCCCGGATTGAGAACCCCTGCAGTACCTCCACAGACCCCGGATTGAGAACCCCTGCAGTACCTCCACAGACCCCGGATTGAGAACCCCTGCAGTACCTCCACAGACCCCGGATTGAGAACCCCTGCAGTACCTCCGCAGACCCCGGATTGAGAACCGCTGCAGTACCTCCACAGACCCCGGATTGAGAACCGCTGCAGTACCTCCACAGACCCCGGATTGAGAACCCCTGCAGTACCTCCACAGACCCCGGATTGAGAACCCCTGCAGTACCTCCACAGACCCCGGATTGAGAACCCCTGCAGTACCTCCACAGACCCCGGATTGAGAACCCCTGCAGTACCTCCGCAGACCCCGGATTGAGAACCCCTGCAGTACCTCCACAGACCCCGGATTGAGAACCCCTGCAGTACCTCCACAGACCCCGGATTGAGAACCCCTGATTTAGCAGATTCTCTTATCCAGAGTGATTTACAGTAAGTGCATTCATCTTAAGATAGCTATTTATTTTGGAAATTAACTTAATTAATTATTCATAAAATTGTCATCTCACCTCTTAGCTTTGGTGTCATGTCCCTCAGAGAGATGCATTTTAGAGGCAGGGGCCCCCTCCTCTCTGTCCCCACAGAGACTCATTTTAGAGCACTGACCCCTAAACAGAGATCCAGCATGTTAGTTGTGGTTAACACAGTGACAACTAAACAGAGATCCAGCATGTTGGTTGTGGTTAACACAGTGACAACTAAACATAGATCCAGCATGTTGGTTGTGGTTAACACAGTGACAACTAAACAGAGATCCAACATGTTGGTTGTGGTTAACACAGTGACAACTAAACAGAGATCCAACATGTTGGTTGTGGTTAACACAGTGATAACTAAACAGAGATCCAACATGTTGGTTGTGGTTAACACAGTGACAACTAAACAGAGATCCAGCATGTTGGTTGTGGTTAACACAGTGACAACTAAACAGAGATCCAACATGTTGGTTGTGGTTAACACAGTGACAACTAAACAGAGATCCATCATGTTGGTTGTGGTTAACACAGTGACAACTAAACAGAGACCCAACATGTTGGTTGTGGTTAACACAGTGACAACTAAACAGAGATCCAACATGTTGGTTAACACAGTGATAACTAAACAGAGATCCAACATGTTGGTTGGGGTTAACACAGTGACAACTAAACAGAGATCCAGCATGTTGGTTGTGGTTAACACAGTGACAACTAAACAGAGATCCAGCATGTTGATTGTGGTTAACATAGTGACAACTAAACAGAGATCCAGCATGTTGGTTGTGGTTAACACAGTGACAACTAAACATAGATCCAGCATGTTGGTTGTGGTTAACACAGTGACAACTAAACAGAGATCCAGCATGTTGGTTGTGGTTAACACAGTGACAACTAAACAGAGATCCAGCATGTTGGTTGTGGTTAACACAGTGACAACTAAACAGAGATCCAACATGTTGGTTGTGGTTAACACAGTGACAACTAAACAGAGATCCAACATGTTGGTTGTGGTTAACACAGTGACAACTAAACAGAGATCCAACATGTTGGTTGTGGTTAACATAGTGACAACTAAACAGAGATCCAGCATGTTGGTTGTGGTTAACACAGTGACAACTAAACAGAGATCCAACATGTTGGTTGTGGTTAACATAGTGACAACTAAACAGAGATCCAGCATGTTGGTTGTGGTTAACACAGTGACAACTAAACATAGATCCAGCATGTTGGTTGTGGTTAACACAGTGACAACTAAACAGAGATCCAACATGTTGGTTGTGGTTAACACAGTGACAACTAAACAGAGATCCAACATGTTGGTTGTGGTTAACACAGTGACAACTAAACAGAGATCCAACATGTTGGTTGTGGTTAACACAGTGACAACTAAACACAGATCCAGCATGTTGGTTGTGGTTAACACAGTGACAACTAAACAGAGATCCAACATGTTGGTTGTGGTTAACACAGTGACAACTAAACAGAGATCCAGCATGTTGGTTGTGGTTAACACAGTGACAACTAAACAGAGATCCAGCATGTTGGTTGTGGTTAACACAGTGACAACTAAACACAGATCCAGCATGTTGGTTGTGGTTAACACAGTGACAACTAAACAGAGATCCAACATGTTGGTTGTGGTTAACACAGTGACAACTAAACAGAGATCCAGCATGTTGGTTGTGGTTAACACAGTGACAACTAAACAGAGATCCAACATGTTGGTTGGGGTTAACACAGTGACAACTAAACAGAGATCCAACATGTTGGTTGTGGTTAACACAGTGACAACTAAACAGAGATCCAGCATGTTGGTTGTGGTTAACACAGTGACAACTAAACAGAGATCCAACATGTTGGTTGGGGTTAACACAGTGACAACTAAACAGAGATCCAACATGTTGGTTGTGGTTAACACAGTGACAACTAAACACAGATCCAGCATGTTGGTTGTGGTTAACACAGTGACAACTAAACATAGATCCAGCATGTTGGTTGTGGTTAACACAGTGACAACTAAACATAGATCCAGCATGTTGGTTGTGGTTAACACAGTGACAACTAAACACAGATCCAGCATGTTGGTTGTGGTTAACACAGTGACAACTAAACAGAGATCCAGCATGTTGGTTGTGGTTAACACAGTGACAACTAAACAGAGATCCAACATGTTGGTTGTGGTTAACACAGTGACAACTAAACAGAGATCCAACATGTTGGTTGTGGTTAACACAGTGACAACTAAACAGAGATCCAGCATGTTGGTTGTGGTTAACACAGTGACAACTAAACAGAGATCCAACATGTTGGTTGTGGTTAACACAGTGACAACTAAACAGAGATCCAACATGTTGGTTGTGGTTAACACAGTGACAACTAAACAGAGATCCAGCATGTTGGTTGTGGTTAACACAGTGACAACTAAACAGAGATCCAACATGTTGGTTGTGGTTAACACAGTGACAACTAAACAGAGATCCAACATGTTGGTTGTGGTTAACACAGTGACAACTAAACAGAGATCCAGCATGTTGGTTGTGGTTAACACAGTGACAACTAAACAGAGATCCAGCATGTTGGTTGTGGTTAACACAGTGACAACTAAACAGAGATCCAACATGTTGGTTGTGGTTAACACAGTGACAACTAAACAGAGATCCAGCATGTTGGTTGTGGTTAACACAGTGACAACTAAACAGAGATCCAACATGTTGGTTGTGGTTAACACAGTGACAACTAAACAGAGATCCAACATGTTGGTTGTGGTTAACACAGTGACAACTAAACAGAGATCCAACATGTTGGTTAACACAGTGACAACTAAACAGAGATCCAGCATGTTGGTTGTGGTTAACACAGTGACAACTAAACAGAGATCCAGCATGTTGGTTGTGGTTAACACAGTGACAACTAAACAGAGATCCAGCATGTTGGTTGTGGTTAACACAGTGACAACTAAACAGAGATCCAGCATGTTGGTTGTGGTTAACACAGTGACAACTAAACAGAGATCCAACATGTTGGTTGTGGTTAACACAGTGACAACTAAACAGAGATCCAACATGTTGGTTGTGGTTAACACACTGACAACTAAACAGAGATCCAACATGTTGGTTGTGGTTAACACAGTGACAACTAAACAGAGATCCAACATGTTGGTTGTGGTTAACACAGTGAAGGTCAATTGTTGTCATTTATTCATTATCTCTTAGAAAAGAAACATTTATTAACAGACACATCCAAACAGTCAAGTGATTTAAAGTAATCACATGAACATGTAGTCATGACTGATATTTGTCACCTCATCTCCATGTTTGGTGTCAGTAGTAATAATAATAATAACAATAATATAATGTGTCACTGTTTGTTAAGGCAGGGGTTCCCAAACGTGACCCACCAACTGAGGTGTTTTTGAGTTGGGTTGAACGGTAAAAAAACAAACATTTGACAATCCTGCTAATCCTGTGTTCTTGTGCTCAAACATTATAACAAAATTAGTGGGGGTCTAATTGTCTAGCTTTTATTTAGTTGATTGAAAATTCTCAAAGATGATAGGCTGTTATTTAAATATGTATGAGTCCATTACCTTTTATACATACTTTCTATTTAGTTTTAGTCGTTTAAGTTTACTGAAAACTTTTGTTTCGGGCAATGTCATCCCCCGACCCACCTGGACCCCTGCCACAACCCACAAGTGGTCCTGACAGAGTTCACATAGACTACCAGTAGCAGGACTCATCACCTTCAAATCAGTTTCATTCTAAATAACTGAGCATGTAGCAATTTTTCCTAAATATTTCCTACAGAGACCATCAGGTTGTTCATCAATATAAAGGATATTTAAAAACATTTCCTACAGAGACCATCAGGTTGTTCATCAATATAAAGGATATTTAAAAACATTTCCTACAGAGACCATCAGGTTGTTCATCAATATAAAGGATATTTAAAAACATTTCCTACAGAGACCATCAGGTTGTTCATCAATATAAAGGATCATATCTCAAGCCTAGTCTGTCTATTGAATGTCTGACTACTTAACTTCATAATAATTATCCTCGACTTACCAGAGTCTGACCGTCTTTCCTTCAAATCAACACATTCCTCTTGTAATTGTACAGAGAAATCTGTGCCACAGTTTCTACAGCCATTTTGTAACTGCGTAGGCTACAAACTTATTTATATTTTCACTTGAGGAAATCCCATATTTTCTGACGCTATTGCAGAGGAAGTAGTCTATATTACAAACTTCAAAAACCTTTTTATGTTAATCTCAAATACACTACAAGTTTTACATTCCCTATATTGCAGGAAAGTTCACATGCAAAAGGTTATACAATTCAGATCCTGTACAGAGATTGTCTTTGGTTTTGGGAAGGCTGAAAGATAACATTGAATTCCCCTCAAGTACTGCAAACAGGAAGTTAACTTAGTCACAAGGTTGTGCCATCTACAGTAGTGTTGCAAAATCCTTACCACCCCACTCTTCCCCATCAGCCTTAAGAACAGAACCTGTGGTTTAATGTAGATACATGTAGATACAACAGACCCTGTGGTTTAATGTAGATCCATGTAGATACAACAGACCCTGTGGTTTAATGTAGATCCATGTAGATACAACAGACCCTGTGGTTTAATGTAGATACATGTAGATACAACAGACACAATATATGGTATTCTCAACTTCTCTTTTAACAGAACAGAGACATTTCCAAGAGGAAGCTGGTGGGAAGAGCTATAGGAGGACGGGTTAAATTTTATGACTGAAATGGAATAAATAAATTAAGTGTTTGATCCCGTTCCATTTATTCCATTCCAGTCTTTACACTGAGCCTGTCCTCCTATAGCTCCTCCACCAGCCTCCTCTGGTTTGTATGTGAAAGTATTCAGGTGTTGATGTTGCTGTGGAGGAAAATTATATTTAAAAAAAATACCTTTAAATGTCCAATTCAGCCGTAAAAATAAAATAAAATAAAATGGTGGATTTCTAAGTTTTGGAGAAAAAAAGTATAAAGTTAAAAGGTTCTACCCGATGACATCATCAAAAGTTTAAACATTTTAAAGCAGTGGTTTTCAAACACAGTTAGATTGTCAGTGGTGTTGGGAGCAATACAATTCCCTCCACTGGACTAGAAACCTAGTGCAGGTTTTGAAAATCACTGTTTTTTACTTTTATGTCACAGAAAACATATTTTTAAGACTTTTCTACTTATATTTTTCACTACAGATCATAGAAACGTGCTGTTTTCACAAATATAAATACTGTTTTGGTGCTGGAGAGGATGAATATGAGGTTGAAAAGTGGAGGAATTACCTTTTAACACTAGAATCAGTCCTGCTCCCTGACTTTTAACACCAGAATCAGTCCTGCTCCCTGACTTTTAACACTAGAATCAGTCCTGCTCCCTGACTTTTAACACCAGAATCAGTCCTGCTCCCTGACTTTTAACACTAGAATCAGTCCTGCTCCCTGACTTTTAACACTAGAATCAGTCCTGCTCCCTGACTTTTAACACTAGAATCAGTGCTGCTCCCTGACTTTTAACACCAGAATCAGTCCTGCTCCCTGACTTTTAATAACCCTAGAATCAGTCCTGCTCCCTGACTTTTAACACTAGAATCAGTCCTGCTTTCTGATTTAATGTAGAACAACAGTGTATTGATGAGTTTGTGTTATGCCTGTTTATCAGCAGTAAATCATTTGACCACACGCCTTGTGGGTTGATAATATTATCTTTTATGTTTAACTTTCTACAAACAAACAACATGCTATGAGTTGCAGCAGGCCTTTAGAATGATGTAAAACATGTCCTGGACTCTGTCCAAGTTGATGAGCGGGAAACAAACGATACCAGTCAGCCTGAACAGCTGGTCCATCGACACTAATCCTAAACTATACCACAACTAATATCACACATTATAGGAGTCAGCCTGAACAGCTGGTCCATCGACACTAATCCTAAACTATACCACAACTAATTTCACACATGATAAGAGTCAGCCTGATCACCCGGCCCATCGACACTAATCCTAAACTATACCAAAACTAATTTCACACATGATAAGAGTTAGCCTAATCAGCTGGCCCATCGACACTACTCCTAAACTATACCAAAACTAATATCACACATTATAGGAGTTATCCTGATCAACTGGTCCATCGACACTACTCCTAAACTATACCAAAACTAATATCACACATTATAGGAGTCAGCCTGATCAGCCGGTCCATCGACACTACTCCTAAACTATACCACAACTAATATCACACATTATAGGAGTCAGCCTGATCAGCTGGTCCATCAACACTACTCCTAAACTATACCACAACTAATATCACACATTATAGGAGTTAGCCTGATCAGCTGGCCCATCGACACTACTCCTAAACTATACCACAACTAAGTTCACACATGATAAGAGTTAGCCTGTAGACAAGATTACATTTACAATAATCTGATGAGTGACAATATTAGGTCTATCAGTTGTCAAATTGTACATGAAGAGATGGGCGCATCTTGTAATTGACAGATGCAGTGAAAGGAGCATTTATTTATCAAATCCTCCTTCAGTCACATGCAGGTAAAACATTGTGATTTCTATATAGTACTGTATCTGAAAGAGCAGATTCTGCAGGTAAAACATTGTGATTTCTATATAATACTGTATCTGAAAGAGCAGATTCTGTAGGTTCCTTGACACGTACCTTTATCAAATCACTCTCAACATTCAAGAGGTGCAGCTTTATTTCCAAAGTTCACTTTTTCTTCAACAACATCCATGTTGTCCATGTATTTATCACAGGACCACTCCAGCAGCAGCATTGATCTGGCAACTAAGCACAAACTAGTAACACAATCACATTAAAATCTGATATTCTGTCGTCAATGGATGAACGGCCAATAGAAACCAGATAGAAACTGATCATGGTGCACGTGACTTCAGTTCTGGTTAGCCACAGACTTCCTCAATGTTTTTCCATGACTGGGGAAATGAAACCAGGCCAGCGGGTGACTGTCTGAGACTGTGGTTTTGAGTCATGTGGAGCCTTACATGGGCAAAGGCAGAATTGTGACCATGGACAGCTTCTTCACATCAATTTCCCTGTCAGACAAGTTGATTACAAAGAAGACTAGCCTGCTAGGAACAGTGAACAAACAAAGAAGACTAGCCTGCTAGGAACAGTGAACACACAAAGAAGACTAGCCTGCTAGGAACAGTGAACACACAAAGAAGACTAGCCTGCTAGGAACGGTGAACAAACAAAGAAGACTAGCCTGCTAGGAACAGTGAACACACAAAGAAGAGTAGCCTGCTAGGAACAGTGAACAAACAAAGAAGACTAGCCTGCTAGGAACAGTGAACACACAAAGAAGACTAGCCTGCTAGGAACAGTGAACAAACAAAGAAGACTAGCCTGCTAGGAACAGTGAACAAACAAAGAAGACTAGCCTGCTAGGAACAGTGAACACACAAAGAAGATTAGCCTGCTAGGAACAGTGAACACACAAAGAAGACTAGCCTGCTATGAACAGTGAACACACAAAGAAGACTAGCCTGCTAGGAACAGTGAACACACAAAGAAGACTAGCCTGCTATGAACAGTGAACACACAAAGAAGACTAGCCTGTTAGGAACAGTGAACACACAAAGAAGACTAGCCTGCTAGGAACGGTGAACAAACAAAGAAGACTAGCCTGCTAGGAACAGTGAACACACAAAGAAGACTAGCCTGCTAGGAACAGTGAACACACAAAGAAGACTAGCCTGCTAGGAACAGTGAACACACAAAGAAGACTAGCCCGCTAGGAACAGTGAACAAACAAAGAAGACTAGCCTGCTAGGAACAGTGAACAAACAAAGAAGACTAGCCTGCTAGGAACAGTGAACACACAAAGAAGAGTAGCCTGCTAGGAACAGTGAACAAACAAAGAAGACTAGCCTGCTAGGAACAGTGAACACACAAAGAAGACTAGCCTGCTAGGAACAGTGAACAAACAAAGAAGACTAGCCTGCTAGGAACAGTGAACAAACAAAGAAGACTAGCCTGCTAGGAACAGTGAACACACAAAGAAGACTAGCCTGCTAGGAACAGTGGACACACAAAGAAGACTAGCCTGCTAGGATCAGTGAACACACAAAGAAGACTAGCCTGCTAGGAACAGTGGACACACAAAGAAGACTAGCCTGCTAGGAACAGTGAACAAACAAAGAAGACTAGCCTGCTAGGAACAGTGAACACACAAAGAAGACTAGCCTGCTAGGAACAGTGAACACACAAAGAAGACTAGCCTGCTAGGAACAGTGGACACACAAAGAAGACTAGCCTGCTAGGAACAGTGAACACACAAAGAAGACTAGCCTGCTAGGAACAGTGAACACACAAAGAAGACTAGCCTGCTAGGAACAGTGAACAAACAAAGAAGACTAGCCTGCTAGGAACAGTGAACACACAAAGAAGACTAGCCTGCTAGGAACAGTGGACACACAAAGAAGACTAGCCTGCTAGGATCAGTGAACACACAAAGAAGACTAGCCTGCTAGGAACAGTGAACACACAAAGAAGACTAGCCTGCTAGGAACAGTGAACACACAAAGAAGACTAGCCTGATAGGAACAGTGAACACACAAAGGCGGAAGAGCAAAACAACATATCTGTGTATATACAGTATCTCTACCATATACAGACAGCCTTCCATCTGACAAACACCAACTAGTATCCCCTTTATGATCTAGCCAGGTCATTACAGTATATACAGTATCTCTACCATATACAGACACCAACTAGTATCCCTTTATGATCTAACCAGGTCATTACAGTATATACAGTATCTCTACCATATACAGACACCAACTAGTATCCCTTTATGATCTAGCCAGGTCATTACAGTATATACAGTATCTCTACCATATACAGACACCAACTAGTATCCCCTTTATGATCTAGCCAGGTCATTACAGTATATACAGTATCTCTACCATATACAGATACCAACAAGTATCCCTTTATGATCTAACCAGGTCATTACAGTATATACAGTATCTCTACCATATACAGACACCAACTAGTATCCCCTTTATGATCTAGCCAGGTCATTACAGTATATACAGTATCTCTACCATATACAGACACCAACTAGTATCCCCTTTATGATCTAGCCAGGTTACTACAGTATATACAGTATCTCTACCATATACAGACACCAACTAGTATCCCCTTTATGATCTAGCCAGGTCATTACAGTATATACAGTATCTCTACCATATACAGACACCAACTAGTATCCCCTTTTATTATATTATATTCATATTAGATTGTACTCTGTAAAATGAGGTACTTGCCGCTGGCCTGTTGCGGTGTTCTACAATGTGCTCAACATGGCTACTATCAACACGTGTTGTACAAGCAATGCCTTGACAAGACATTCAGCAGGAGACATTTCATCATGGATCTGGCATGTGAGCTTCGTGAGAACCACATGAACGCAGAGAAAGAAGCTACAGTCACCAAGCAGGCAGCAGGTCCTGCTCTCCCTCTTCCCCAAGCACCACAGCTCCAAGCAAGCAACAGGTCCTGCTCTCCCTCTTCCCCAAGCACCACAGCTCCAAGCAGGCAGCAGGTCCTGCTCTCTCTCTTCCCCAACCACCACAGCACCAAGCAGGCAGCAGGTCCTGCTCTCCCTCTTCCCCAAGCACCACAGCTCCAAGCAGGCAGCAGGTCCTGTTCTCCCTCTTCCCCAACCACCACAGCACCAAGCAGACAGCAGGTCCTGCTCTCCCTCTTCCCCAAGCACCACAGCTCCAAGCAGACAGCAGGTCCTGTTCTCCCTCTTCCCCAACCACCACAGCACCAAGCAGGCAGCAGGTCCTGCTCTCCCTCTTCCCCAAGCACCACAGCTCCAAGCAGGCAGCAGGTCCTGCTCTCCTTCTTCCCCAAGCACCACAGTCACCAAGCAGACAGCAGGTCCTGCTTACCCTCTTCCCCAAGCACCACAGCTCCAAGCAGGCAGCAGGTCCTGCTCTCCCTCTTCCCCAATCACCACAGTCACCAAGCAGACAGCAGGTCCTGCTTACCCTCTTCCCCAAGCACCACAGCTCCAAGCAGGCAGCAGGTCCTGCTCTCCCTCTTCCCCAAGCACCACAGCTCCAAGCAGGCAGCAGGTCCTGCTCTCTCTCTTCCCCAAGCACCACAGCTCCAAGCATGCAGCAGGTCCTGCTCTCCCTCTTCCCCAGCACCACAGCTCCAAGCAGGCAGCAGGTTCTGCTCTCTCTCTTCCCCAAGCACCACAGCTCCAAGCAGGCAGCAGGTCCTGTTCTCCCTCTTCCCCAGCACCACAGCTCCAAGCAGGCAGCAGGTCCTGCTCTCCCTCATCCCCAGCACCACAGCACCAAGCAGGCAGCAGGTCCTGCTCTCCCTCTTCCCCAAGCACCACAGCTCCAAGCAGGCAGCAGGTCCTGCTCTCCCTCTTCCCCAAGCACCACAGCTCCAAGCACCACAGCTCCAAGCAGGCAGCAGTTCCTGCTCTCCTTCTTCCCCAAGCACCACAGCTCCAAGCACCACAGCACCAAGCAGACAGCAGGTCCTGCTCTCCCTCTTCCCCAAGCACCACAGTCACCAAGCAGACAGCAGGTCCTGCTCTCCCTCTTCCCCAAGCACCACAGCTCCAAGCAGGCAGCAGGTCCTGCTCTCCCTCTTCCCCAAGCACCACAGCTCCAAGCAGGCAGCAGGTCCTGCTCTCTCTCTTCCCCAAGCACCACAGCTCCAAGCATGCAGCAGGTCCTGCTCTCCCTCTTCTCTAACCACCACAGCTCCAAGCAGGCAGCAGGTCCTGCTCTCTCTCTTCCCCAAGCACCACAGCTCCAAGCAGGCAGCAGGTCCTGCTCTCCCTCTTCTCTAACCACCACAGCTCCAAGCAGGCAGCAGGTCCTGCTCTCCCTCTTCCCCAGCACCACAGCTCCAAGCAGGCAGCAGGTTCTGCTCTCTCTCTTCCCCAAGCACCACAGCTCCAAGCAGGCAGCAGGTCCTGTTCTCCCTCTTCCCCAGCACCACAGCTCCAAGCAGGCAGCAGGTCCTGTTCTCCCTCTTCCCCAGCACCACAGCTCCAAGCAGGCAGCAGGTCCTGTTCTCCCTCTTCCCCAGCACCACAGCTCCAAGCAGGCAGCAGGTTCTGCTCTCTCTCTTCCCCAAGCACCACAGCTCCAAGCAGGCAGCAGGTCCTGTTCTCCCTCTTCCCCAGCACCACAGCTCCAAGCACCACAGCACCAAGCAGGTAGCAGGTCCTGCTCTCCCTCTTCCCCAAGCACCACAGCTTCAAGCAGACAGCAGGTCCTGCTCTCCCTCTTCCCCAGCACCACAGCTCCAAGCAGGCAGCAGGTCCTGCTCTCCCTCCTCCCCAGCACCACAGCACCAAGCAGGTAGCAGGTCCTGCTCTCCTTCTTCCCCAAGCACCACAGCTTCAAGCAGACAGCAGGTCCTGCTCTCCCTCTTCCCCAGCACCACAGCTCCAAGCAGGTAGCAGGTCCTGCTCTCCCTCTTCCCCAACCACCACAGCTCCAAGCAGGTAGCAGGTCCTGCTCTCCCTCTTCCCCAACCACCACAGCTCCAAGCAGACAGCAGGTCCTGCTCTCCCTCTTCCCCAAGCACCACAGCACCAAGCAGGTAGCAGGTCCTGCTCTCCCTCTTCCCAGCACCACAGCACCAAGCAGGCAGCAGGTCCTGCTCTCCCTCTTCCCCAAGCACCACAGCACCAAGCAGACAGCAGGTCCTGCTCTCCCTCTTCCCCAAGCACCACAGTCACCAAGCAGACAGCAGGTCCTGCTCTCCCTCTTCCCCAAGCACCACAGCTCCAAGCAGGCAGCAGGTCCTGCTCTCCCTCTTCCCCAAGCACCACAGCTTCAAGCAGACAGCAGGTCCTGCTCTCCCTCTTCCCCAGCACCACAGCTCCAAGCAGGTAGCAGGTCCTGCTCTCCCTCTTCCCCAACCACCACAGCTCCAAGCAGGTAGCAGGTCCTGCTCTCCCTCTTCCCCAACCACCACAGCTCCAAGCAGACAGCAGGTCCTGCTCTCCCTCTTCCCCAAGCACCACAGCACCAAGCAGGCAGCAGGTCCTGCTCTCCCTCTTCCCCAGCACCACAGCACCAAGCAGGCAGCAGGTCCTGCTCTCCCTCTTCCCCAAGCACCACAGCTCCAAGCAGACAGCAGGTCCTGCTCTCCCTCTTCCCCAACCACCACAGCACCAAGCAGGCAGCAGGTCCTGCTCTCCCTCTTCCCCAACCACCACAGCTCCAAGCAGGCAGCAGGTCCTGCTCTCCCTCTTCCCCAAGCACCACAGCTCCAAGCAGACAGCAGGTCCTGCTCTCCCTCTTCCCCAAGCACCACAGCACCAAGCAGACAGCAGGTCCTGCTGTAGGACGATTTATTTTCTACTTTGTAGAATTAACAATTGTTGTTAATTTTTTTGATATATTTCCACTAATATTTCTTCATGTAATTAATCCTTTACAATAGTTTATACACTATTTATCAAGTGTTTATTTTTGCACCTTGCTGGTTGATATGCATCTGATGCATATGATAAAGTGGACGCCTGGCAACTTTCTCTAGCGGGGATTTATATGCTGAAAGACCAGGTGGTTCTAGTGTTAAGGACTGGTAGATGGGTGTTCTGATAGGCTGAAAGACCAGGTGGTTCTAGTGTTAAGGACTGGTAGATGGGTGTTCTGATAGGCTGAAAGACCAGGTGGTTCTAGTGTTAAGGACTGGTAGATGGTGTTCTGATAGGCTGAAAGACCAGGTGGTTCTAATGTTAAGGACTGGTAGATGGTGTTCTGATAGGCTGAAATACCAGGTGGTTCTAGTGTTAAGGACTGGTAGATGGTGTTCTGATAGGCTGAAAGACCAGGAGGTTCTAGTGTTAAGGACTGGTAGATGGTGTTCTGATAGGCTGAAAGACCAGGTGGTTCTAGTGTTAAGGACTGGTAGATGGGTGTTCTGATAGGCTGAAAGACCAGGAGGTTCTAGTGTTAAGGACTGGTAGATGGGTGTTCTGATAGGCTGAAAGACCAGGTGGTTCTAGTGTTAAGGACTGGTAGATGGGTGTTCTGATAGGCTGAAAGACCAGGAGGTTCTAGTGTTAAGGTCTGGTAGATGGTGTTCTGATAGGCTGAAAGACCAGGTGGTTCTAGTGTTAAGGACTGGTAGATGGTGTTCTGATAGGCTGAAAGACCAGGTGGTTCTAGTGTTAAGGACTGGTAGATGGGTGTTCTGATAGGCTGAAAGACCAGGTGGTTCTAGTGTTAAGGACTGGTAGATGGTGTTCTGATAGGCTGAAAGACCAGGTGGTTCTAGTGTTAAGGACTGGTAGATAGGTGTTCTGATAGGCTGAAAGACCAGGTGGTTCTAGTGTTAAGGACTGGTAGATGGTGTTCTGATAGGCTGAAAGACCTGGTGGTTCTAGTGTTAAGGACTGGTAGATGGTGTTCTGATAGGCTGAAAGACCTGGTGGTTCTAGTGTTAAGGACTGGTAGATGGGTGTTCTGATAGGCTGAAAGACCAGGTGGTTCTAGTGTTAAGGACTGGTAGATGGGTGTTGCTCATGCTGACCGGCTCCAGCACTTTGTTCCTGACTAAAGCCTCCAAGTCAGCCTCGACTTTGGTCTGATAGCATAAGGTACAGGTCCTGCTTTCAGAAACGTTGGTTTGCTGTCTGACTTAATGCCAAGCTTCCCTGTAATGTCGTTCACTACCCTGCTGTTCATTAAATACATCTGTTTCTTTAAGATGGCAGGGAGGTCTGTGTCTCCATGTGTCATTGTATTCCCTGATGACCAGTCCAGTGTGATTTCCTCCAACTATGAACATCCCAGTAGTGATGCATAGTCTCCTTTCACAACATAGAGTGGCAGCTTTTCAGTTTGTCTTTTCACCTGAACTGTGACATCAGTGATGCCTCTCACAGCGACAGATTCACCTGTGTAAGTCTTTAAACACGAGGGGCGCTGGCTGAAGAGGAAGGTGTTTCAGTGTGACTTCCTGGTCTGATGAGTCACTCACCTCAGTGTTCTCTTATTCAACAGTGTGAACATGTCTATTTGTCTTTCGTTGGAATGTCTGTTTCTTGTTTCCCATTAAGCATTTTCTGTTCTCTTTTTGTTTCTAGAGGTTTTGTAAAATGTGCATTTTTACCACAAGCTGGACAATCCATGTCCTTACACCAGCATGTAGAAGCCTGATGTCCGACCTTGCCACAGTGGAAGCATGTGACTTGATTTCCCGTCTCTGATTTTCAGTTGAAACTTTTCCTCTTTTTTTTGTGATCAACTTTTTATTTATTTTAAAGGAAAACAGATAAGAACAAATAGCAGCAGGAATGGTTATACAGATAGAGACACAATACTGTTAAAATATATATCAGAACAAATAGCAGCAGGAATGGTTATACAGATAGAGACACAATACTGTTAAAATATATATCAGAACAAATAGCAGCAGGAATGATTATACAACTAGATCACACAATACTGTTAAATATATATCAGTATACCACTTATTGCAGGTAAATACAATATATATATATATATATATAAAATCAGTAAGGTTCACATTTGCACTAAAATTATGATGAACAGGCAATCAGTGGTGTAAAAAACCCACAACAGTAGTTATTTTATGGTTTCAGTTGCAGATAACCAGCTGTCAATTGTTGTTGTGCTCCATATCAAATCAAATCAAATGTTATTTGTCACATGCACCGAATACAACAGGTTTAGACCTTACAGTGAAATGCTGACTTACAAGCCCTTATGCAGTTTTAAGAAAAATACCCCAAAAAACAAGAAATAAAAGTAACAAATAATTAAAGAGCACATAAAATAAAAATGTAATTAAAGTAAAATAAAAGTAACAAATAATTAAAGAGCAAATAAAATAAAAATGTAATTAAAGTAAAATAAAAGTAACAAATAATTAAAGAGCAAATAAAATAAAAATGTAATTAAAGTAAAATAAAAGTAACAAATAATTAAAGAGCAAAGTAAAAAAAAACTGCATATGCAGAAAGGAGCCCAAGGCACCTTGATTACATAGATCACACAGAGGAGAGGTTATGATGTTAATTAAATGATGTTTTCTATGTGGAAGTTGAACCCTGTGTATGATTAAAGGAGGCCAAGGCACCTTGATTACACAGATCACACAGAGGAGAGGTTATGATTTTCATTAAATTATGTTTTCTAGGTGGAAGGTGAACCCTGTGTATGAGATTACAGCTGTATCAGCTGGTGATTAGGATTGTTAGATGAACCCACTAAGTTCCTGATGAACTCAACTGGTGAGCCTCTTCAGCAGCTAGTTCCATGGACACACTGATTTCAATGTCCTTCACCGAGGTCAGATGACTGTCAGTCAACAGTCTCTTTAGTGTAGCTTCACTCCGTAGCCCACATTCTAGTCTGTCTCTTATGATGTCATTTAGAACACCATTCAGTCAACAGTCTCTTTAGTGTAGCTTCACTCCGTAGCCCACATTCTAGTCTGTCTCTTATGATGTCATTTACAACACCATTCAGTCAACAGTCTCTTTAGTGTAGCTTCACTCCGTAGCCCACATTCTAGTCTGTCTCTTATGATGTCATTTAGAACACCATTCAGTCAACAGTCTCTTTAGTGTAGCTTCACTCCGTAGCCCACATTCTAGTCTGTCTCTTATGATGTCATTTAGAACACCATTCAGTCAACAGTCTCTTTAGTGTAGCTTCACTCCGTAGCCCACATTCTAGTCTGTCTCTTATGATGTCATTTACAACACCATTCAGTCAACAGTCTCTTTAGTGTAGCTTCATTCTGTAGCCCACATTCTAGTCTGTCTCTTATGATGTCATTTAGAACACCATTCAGTCAACAGTCTCTTTAGTGTAGCTTCACTCCGTAGCCCACATTCTAGTCTGTCTCTTATGATGTCATTTAGAACACCATTCAGTCAACAGTCTCTTTAGTGTAGCTTCACTCCGTAGCCCACATTCTAGTCTGTCTCTTATGATGTCATTTAGAACACCATTCAGTCAACAGTCTCTTTAGTGTAGCTTCACTCCGTAGCCCACATTCTAGTCTGTCTCTTATGATGTCATTTAGAACACCATTCAGTCAACAGTCTCTTTAGTGTATCTTCACTCTGTAGCCCACATTCTAGTCTGTCTCTTATGATGTCATTTAGAACACCATTCAGTCAACAGTCTCTTTAGTGTAGCTTCACTCCGTAGCCCACATTCTAGTCTGTCTCTTATGATGTCATTTACAACACCATTCAGTCAACAGTCTCTTTAGTGTAGCTTCACTCCGTAGCCCACATTCTAGTCTGTCTCTTATGATGTCATTTAGAACACCATTCAGTCAACAGTCTCTTTAGTGTAGCTTCACTCCGTAGCCCACATTCTAGTCTGTCTCTTATGATGTCATTTAGAACACCATTCAGTCAACAGTCTCTTTAGTGTAGCTTCACTCCGTAGCCCACGTTCTAGTCTGTCTCTTATGATGTCATTTAGAGCACCATTCAGTCAACAGTCTCTTTAGTGTATCTTCACTCCGTAGCCCACATTCTAGTCTGTCTCTTATGATGTCATTTAGAACACCATTCAGTCAACAGTCTCTTTAGTGTAGCTTCACTCCGTAGCCCACATTCTAGTCTGTCTCTTATGATGTCATTTAGAACACCATTCAGTCAACAGTCTCTTTAGTGTAGCTTCACTCCGTAGCCCACATTCTAGTCTGTCTCTGATGATGTCATTTAGAACACCATTCAGTCAACAGTCTCTTTAGTGTAGCTTCACTCCGTAGCCCACATTCTAGTCTGTCTCTTATGATGTCATTTAGAACACCATTCAGTCAACAGTCTCTTTAGTGTAGCTTCACTCTGTAGCCCACATTCTAGTCTGTCTCTTATGTCGTCATTTAGAACACCATTCAGTCAACAGTCTCTTTAGTGTATCTTCACTCCGTAGCCCACATTCTAGTCTGTCTCTTATGATGTCATTTAGAACACCATTCAGTCAACAGTCTCTTTAGTGTATCTTCACTCCGTAGCCCACATTCTAGTCTGTCTCTTATGATGTCATTTAGAACACCATTCAGTCAACAGTCTCTTTAGTGTATCTTCACTCCGTAGCCCACATTCTAGTCTGTCTCTTATGATGTCATTTAGAACACCATTCAGTCAACAGTCTCTTTAGTGTATCTTCACTCCGTAGCCCACATTCTAGTCTGTCTCTTATGATGTCATTTAGAACACCATTCAGTCAACAGTCTCTTTAGTGTATCTTCACTCCGTAGCCCACATTCTAGTCTGTCTCTTATGATGTCATTTAGAACACCATTCAGTCAACAGTCTCTTTAGTGTATCTTCACTCCGTAGCCCACATTCTAGTCTGTCTCTTATGATGTCATTTAGAACACCATTCAGTCAACAGTCTCTTTAGTGTAGCTTCACTCCGTAGCCCACATTCTAGTCTGTCTCTTATGATGTCATTTACAACACCATTCAGTCAACAGTCTCTTTAGTGTATCTTCATTCTGTAGCCCACATTCTAGTCTGTCTCTTATGATGTCATTTAGAACACCATTCAGTCAACAGTCTCTTTAGTGTATCTTCACTCCGTAGCCCACATTCTAGTCTGTCTCTTATGATGTCATTTAGAACACCATTCAGTCAACAGTCTCTTTAGTGTATCTTCACTCCGTAGCCCACATTCTAGTCTGTCTCTTATGATGTCATTTAGAACACCATTCAGTCAACAGTCTCTTTAGTGTATCTTCACTCCGTAGCCCACATTCTAGTCTGTCTCTTATGATGTCATTTAGAACACCATTCAGTCAACAGTCTCTTTAGTGTAGCTTCACTCTCTATCCCACATTCTAGTCTGTCTCTTATGATGTCATTTACAACACCATTCAGTCAACAGTCTCTTTAGTGTATCTTCACTCTGTAGCCCACATTCTAGTCTGTCTCTTATGATGTCATTTAGAACACCATTCAGTCAACAGTCTCTTTAGTGTAGCTTCACTCCGTAGCCCACATTCTAGTCTGTCTCTTATGATGTCATTTACAACACCATTCAGTCAACAGTCTCTTTAGTGTAGCTTCACTCCGTAGCCCACATTCTAGTCTGTCTCTTATGATGTCATTTAGAACACCATTCAGTCAACAGTCTCTTTAGTGTAGCTTCACTCCGTAGCCCACATTCTAGTCTGTCTCTGATGATGTCATTTAGAACACCATTCAGTCAACAGTCTCTTTAGTGTAGCTTCACTCCGTAGCCCACATTCTAGTCTGTCTCTTATGATGTCATTTAGAACACCATTCAGTCAACAGTCTCTTTAGTGTAGCTTCACTCTGTAGCCCACATTCTAGTCTGTCTCTTATGTCGTCATTTAGAACACCATTCAGTCAACAGTCTCTTTAGTGTATCTTCACTCCGTAGCCCACATTCTAGTCTGTCTCTTATGATGTCATTTAGAACACCATTCAGTCAACAGTCTCTTTAGTGTATCTTCACTCCGTAGCCCACATTCTAGTCTGTCTCTTATGATGTCATTTAGAACACCATTCAGTCAACAGTCTCTTTAGTGTATCTTCACTCCGTAGCCCACATTCTAGTCTGTCTCTTATGATGTCATTTAGAACACCATTCAGTCAACAGTCTCTTTAGTGTATCTTCACTCCGTAGCCCACATTCTAGTCTGTCTCTTATGATGTCATTTAGAACACCATTCAGTCAACAGTCTCTTTAGTGTATCTTCACTCCGTAGCCCACATTCTAGTCTGTCTCTTATGATGTCATTTAGAACACCATTCAGTCAACAGTCTCTTTAGTGTATCTTCACTCCGTAGCCCACATTCTAGTCTGTCTCTTATGATGTCATTTAGAACACCATTCAGTCAACAGTCTCTTTAGTGTAGCTTCACTCCGTAGCCCACATTCTAGTCTGTCTCTTATGATGTCATTTACAACACCATTCAGTCAACAGTCTCTTTAGTGTAGCTTCACTCTCTATCCCACATTCTAGTCTGTCTCTTATGATGTCATTTAGAACACCATTCAGTCAACAGTCTCTTTAGTGTATCTTCACTCCGTAGCCCACATTCTAGTCTGTCTCTTATGATGTCATTTACAACACCATTCAGTCAACAGTCTCTTTAGTGTAGCTTCACTCCGTAGCCCACATTCTAGTCTGTCTCTTATGATGTCATTTAGAACACCATTCAGTCAACAGTCTCTTTAGTGTATCTTCACTCCGTAGCCCACATTCTAGTCTGTCTCTTATGATGTCATTTAGAACACCATTCAGTCAACAGTCTCTTTAGTGTAGCTTCACTCCGTAGCCCACATTCTAGTCTGTCTCTTATGATGTCATTTAGAACACCATTCAGTCAACAGTCTCTTTAGTGTAGCTTCACTCTGTAGCCCACATTCTAGTCTGTCTCTTATGATGTCATTTAGAACACCATTCAGTCAACAGTCTCTTTAGTGTATCTTCACTCTGTAGCCCACATTCTAGTCTGTCTCTTATGATGTCATTTAGAACACCATTCAGTCAACAGTCTCTTTAGTGTATCTTCACTCCGTAGCCCACATTCTAGTCTGTCTCTTATGATGTCATTTACAACACCATTCAGTCAACAGTCTCTTTAGTGTAGCTTCACTCCGTAGCCCACATTCTAGTCTGTCTCTTATGATGTCATTTAGAACACCATTCAGTCAACAGTCTCTTTAGTGTATCTTCACTCCGTAGCCCACATTCTAGTCTGTCTCTTATGATGTCATTTAGAACACCATTCAGTCAACAGTCTCTTTAGTGTAGCTTCACTCCGTAGCCCACATTCTAGTCTGTCTCTTATGATGTCATTTAGAACACCATTCAGTCAACAGTCTCTTTAGTGTAGCTTCACTCTGTAGCCCACATTCTAGTCTGTCTCTTATGATGTCATTTAGAACACCATTCAGTCAACAGTCTCTTTAGTGTATCTTCACTCTGTAGCCCACATTCTAGTCTGTCTCTTATGATGTCATTTAGAACACCATTCAGTCAACAGTCTCTTTAGTGTAGCTTCACTCTGTAGCCCACATTCTAGTCTGTCTCTTATGATGTCATTTAGAACACCATTCAGTCAACAGTCTCTTTAGTGTTACTTCACTCCGTAGCCCACATTCTAGTCTGTCTCTTATGATGTCATTTACAACACCATTCAACTCACAGTGTTCTGATCGTTTCTTTAATGCAGCAGCAAACATTGGTACTGATTCTCCCTCTTCCTGATGTCTCCTGTGGAACCTGAACCTTTCAGCATTAACTAGTGGTTCTGGTGAAAAATGTCCTTTAAGTATCTCCACAATATCCCCATACGTCTTATTACCTGTTCTGTCTGGATGTAACAGGCTGCCTAGTAAATTACATGTCTTTGGCCACATTACACTAAAAACTGTAGGTACAATGTTGTCCTCATCAATGTTATTTACAAGAACAAAATATTCAAACCATTCTGTATATGAGCTACACTGCTCAATACTTTCATCAAACTGTCCAATGTTTCCAACAATTCCAGCCATTTTTCATTTCTCAATAGGATCCTGATTGCCACTCCCTTCAGTATTGTCCTCAACCACAGCAATATGTTCCTCAGTCACGTGATCTTCATTCACTTCAGTATTGTCCTCAACCACAGCAATATGTTCCTCAGTCACGTGATCTTCGTTCACTTCAGTATTGTCCTCAACCACAGCAATATGTTCCTCAGTCACGTGATCTTCCTTCACTTCAGTATTGTCCTCAACCACAGCAATATGTTCCTCAGTCACGTGATCTTCCTTCACTTCAGTATTGTCCTCAACCACAGCAATATGTTCCTCAGTCACGTGATCTTCCTTCACTTCAGTATTGTCCTCAACCACAGCAATATGTTCCTCAGTCACGTGATCTTCATTCACTTCAGTATTGTCCTCAACCACAGCAATATGTTCCTCAGTCACGTGATCTTCCTTCACTTCAGTATTGTCCTCAACCACAGCAATATGTTCCTCAGTCATGTGATCTTCCTTCACTTCAGTATTGTCCTCAACCACAGCAATATGTTCCTCAGTCACGTGATCTTCATTCACTTCGCTCATTTAGCAGTTTTTAATTCCACAGTTCATCTTCTCAGTTGAATAAATGTCCTTTCCTTTCATCACTGTATATTCCTACCTTTTTAATCAAGTTGTTTTCCTGCTCCGACATCTGTCTCAAGTCTTTTTCTGCGGTCCATGACGATGCTAACTCTCTCTCTTAGCCAACTCCACTATGCACTTGCCTCTGAATGGTTCCTGTAGGTTCAGACTCATCGCCAATCCTTTGTTATGTCTCTTGGGTTTCATAAGCACGTCTGTATAACAATTCTATAATGATGAGACGGGAGACAGGAATCAATTCAACCATTTATCTGGAACGTGATCATCTCAACACATACAAATCCCCATGATGCTCTGCGGCACAAATCCAATATCCAGCAATTACATAATACATAAGTAAATGGACACTAAGCAAAACTCAGAGGACTTTACATTTTTATTTCTGGAAAGCAGGACCATGGGACAGGGTCAGAAAGGTCAGTATGTTTGATACCTGGTTACAGAGGTTAACAAGCATAAGGTCCATTATAACACAGTGAAGTAGGGCCATGGGACAGGGTCAGAAAGGTCAGTATGTTTGATAGCTGGTTACAGAGGTGCCATAACAAGCAGAAGGTCCATTATAACACAGTGAAGTAGGGCCATGGGACGGGGTCAGAAAGGTCAGTATGTTTGATAGCTGGTTACAGAGGTGCCATAACAAGCAGAAGGTCCATTATAACACAGTAGAGGTGGGAGCTAACAGCAGACATGGACAGTGAGACGGTGTGAGGAGGTCCATTATAACACAGTAGAGGTGGGAGCTAACAGCAGACATGGACAGTGAGACGGTGTGAGGAGGTCCATTATAACACAGTAGAGGTGGGAGCTAACAGCAGACATGGACAGTGAGACGGTGTGAGGAGGTCCATTATAACACAGTAGAGGTGGGAGCTAACAGCAGACATGGACAGTGAGACGGTGTGAGGAGGTCCATTATAACACAGTAGAGGTGGGAGCTAACAGCAGACATGGACAGTGAGACGGTGTGAGGAGAAGGTCCATTATAACACAGTAGAGGTGGGAGCTAAAAGCAGACATGGACAGTGAGACGGTGTGAGAAGGTCCATTATAACACAGTAGAGGTGGGAGCTAACAGCAGACATGGACAGTGAGACGGTGTGAGGAGGTCCATTATAACACAGTAGAGGTGGGAGCTAACAGCAGACATGGACAGTGAGACGGTGTGAGGAGGTCCATTATAACACAGTAGAGGTGGGAGCTAACAGCAGACATGGACAGTGAGACGGTGTGAGGAGGAGGTCCATTATAACACAGTAGAGGTGGGAGCTAACAGCAGACATGGACAGTGAGACGGTGTGAGGAGGTCCATTATAACACAGTAGAGGTGGGAGCTAACAGCAGACATGGACAGTGAGACGGTGTGAGGAGGTCCATTATAACACAGTAAAGGTGGGAGCTAACAGCAGACATGGACAGTGAGACGGTGTGAGGAGGTCCATTATAACACAGTAGAGGTGGGAGCTAACAGCAGACATGGACAGTGAGACGGTGGGAGGAGGTCCATTATAACACAGTAGAGGTGGGAGCTAACAGCAGACATGGACAGTGAGACGGTGGGAGGAGGTCCATTATAACACAGTAGAGGTGGGAGCTAACAGCAGACATGGACAGTGAGACGGTGTGAGGAGGTCCATTATAACACATTAGAGGTGGGAGCTAACAGCAGACATGGACAGTGAGACGGTGTGAGGAGGTCCATTATAACACAGTCGAGGTGGGAGCTAACAGCAGACATGGACAGTGAGACGGTGTGAGGAGGTCCATTATAACACAGTAGAGGTGGGAGCTAACAGCAGACATGGACAGTGAGACGGTGGGAGGAGGTCAGGGGTTAAACACTAGATCAGGAAGGTAGAAATGGCAGGGCTGGAAATGGACAGAGACACATTCTGATCATGGCTCAGACCTGACCTGAGACACCCAATCAGAAGATGCCATATCAAAGTCCTGACCTGAGACACCCAATCAGAAGATGCCATATCAAAGTCCTGACCTGAGACACCCAATCAGAAGATGTCCTGACCTGAGACACCCAATCAGAAGATGTCATAACAAAGTCCTGACCTGAGACACCCAATCAGAAGATGCCATATCAAAGTCCTGACCTGAGACACCCAATCAGAAGATGCCATATCAAAGTCCTGACCTGAGACACCCAATCAGAAGATGACATATCAAAGTCCTGACCTGAGACACCCAATCAGAAGATGTCATAACAAAGTCCTGACCTGAGACACCCAATCAGAAGATGCCATAACAAAGTCCTGACCTGAGACACCCAATCAGAAGATGTCCTGACCTGAGACACCCAATCAGAAGATGTCATATCAAAGTCCTGACCTGAGACACCCAATCAGAAGATGCCATATCAAAGTCCTGGCCAGTAGGTTATATGGGATTTCCTTTCAAATCAAATCAAATTCAAATTGTATTGGTCACATACACATGGTTAGCATTTCATTTGAGTGTAACGACCATGCAGTAATATCTAACAAGTAATCTAACATAACAATTTCACAACAACTACCTTATACAAACAAATGTATAAGAATATGTACATATAAATATATGGATGAGCGATGGCCGTGTGGCAAAATCCCCCCAAAATAAACCCAAAATCCACCCAAAATAAACCCAAAATCCCCCCAAAATAAACCCCAAATAAACCCCAAATCCCCCCAAAATAAACCCCAAATCCCCCTGTCATGTTTTGTCATTGATTATCATGTCTTGTCCCTGTGCTTCCCTCTGCTGGTCTTATTAGGTTCTTTCTCTTTCTCTCTCTCTCTCCTCCTCCCTCTCTCCCTCTCCCGCTCTCTCTCTCTCTATCGTTCCGTTCCTGCTCCCAGCTGTTTCTCATTCTCCTAACGACCTCATTTACTCTTTCACACCTGTCCCCTATTTTGCCCTCTGATTAGAGTCCCTATTTCTCCCTCTGTTTTCCGCTTCTGTCCTTGTCGGATTCTTGTTTGATGTTTGCTGTTCCTGTGTCCTTGTTCCGCCCTGTCGTGTTCTTTGCCTTCTTCAGATGCTGCGTGTGAGCAGGTGTCTATGTCAGCTACGGCCTGTGCCTTCCCGAAGCGACCTGCAGTCTGTGGTCGCGTCTCCAGTCGTTCCTCTCTATTGACGAGAGGATTTCAGTTTCCTGTTTTGGATTTACCATTGATTATATCCAGGAGAATCATTATTTGTTTAATACTGGAATAAAGACTCTGTTACTATTACGTCGCTTTTGGGTCCTCATTCACCAGCATAACAGAAGAATCCGACCAAGAATGGACCCAGCGACTACGGATTCTCGCAACACTGCCGTCGAGATCCAGGGAGCAATGCTCGGCAGACACGAGCAGGAATTGTCTGCTGCTCGCCATGCCGTTGAGACCCTGTCCGCTCAGGTCTCCGATCTCTCAGGACAGTTTCAGAGTCTTCGTCTCGTGCCACCAGCTACTTCCTGGTCTTCCGAGTCTCCGGAACCTAGGGTTAATAACCCACCATGTTACTCTGGGCAGCCCACTGAGTGTCGCTCCTTTCTCACCCAGTGTGATATTGTGTTCTCTCTCCAGCCCAACACATACTCAAGAGAGAGAGCTCGGATCGCTTACGTCATATCACTCCTTACTGGTCGGGCTCGGGAGTGGGGCACAGCTATCTGGGAGGCAAGGGCTGAGTGTTCTAACGTTTATCAGAACTTTAAAGAGGAGATGATACGGGTTTTTGATCGTTCAGTTTTTGGGAAGGAGGCTTCCAGGGTCCTGGCTTCCCTATGTCAAGGTGATCGATCCATAACGGATTACTCTATAGAGTTTCGCACTCTTGCTGCATCCAGTGACTGGAACGAGCCGGCGTTGCTCGCTCGTTTTCTGGAGGGACTCCACGCTGAGGTTAAGGATGAGATTCTCTCCCGGGAGGTTCCTTCCAGCGTGGACTCTTTGATTGCTCTCGCCATCCGCATAGAACGACGGGTAGATCTTCGTCACCGAGCTCGTGGAAGAGAGCTCGCGTTAACGGTGTTTCCCCTCTCCGCATCTCAACCATCTCCTCCCACCGGCTCAGAGACTGAGCCCATGCAGCTGGGAGGTATTCGCATCTCGACTAAGGAGAGGGAACGGAGAATCACCAACCGCCTTTGCCTCTATTGCGGTTCTGCTGGACATTTTGTCATGTCATGTCCAGTAAAAGCCAGAGCTCATCAGTAAGCGGAGGGCTACTGGTGAGCGCTACTACTCAGGTCTCTCCATCAAGATCCTGTACTACCTTGTCGGTCCATCTACGCTGGACCGGTTCGGCTGCTTCCTGCAGTGCCTTGATAGACTCAGGGGCTGAGGGTTGTTTTATGGACGAAGCATGGGCTCGGAAACATGACATTCCTCTCAGACAGTTAGGGAAGCCCACGCCCATGTTCGCCTTAGATGGTAGTCTTCTCCCCAGTATCAGATGTGAGACACTACCTTTAACCCTCACTGTATCTGGTAACCACAGTGAGACCATTTCCTTTTTGATTTTTCGTTCACCTTTTACACCTGTTGTTTTGGGTCATCCCTGGCTAGTATGTCATAATCCTTCTATTAATTGGTCTTGTAATTCTATTCTATCCTGGAACGTTTCTTGTCATGTGAAGTGTTTAATGTCTGCTATCCCTCCTGTGTCTTCTGTCCCCTCTACTCAGGAGGAACCTGGTGATTTGACAGGAGTGCCGGAGGAATATCATGATCTGCGCACGGTCTTCAGTCGGTCCAGAGCCAGCTCCCTTCCTCCTCACCGGTCGTATGATTGTTGTATTGATCTCCTTCCGGGGACCACTCCCCCTCGGGGTAGACTATACTCTCTGTCGGCTCCCGAACGTAAGGCTCTCGAGGATTATCTGTCTGTTTCTCTCGACGCCGGTACCGTGGTGCCTTCTTCCTCTCCCGCCGGAGCGGGATTTTTCTTTGTTAAGAAGAAGGACGGTACTCTGCGCCCCTGCGTGGATTATCGAGGGCTGAATGACATAACGGTTAAGAATCGTTATCCGCTTCCCCTTATGTCGTCAGCCTTCGAGATTTTGCAGGGAGCCAGGTTCTTTACTAAGTTGGACCTTCGTAACGCTTACCATCTCGTACGCATCAGAGAGGGGGACGAGTGGAAGACGGCGTTTAACACTCCGTTAGGGCATTTTGAATACCGGGTTCTGCCGTTCGGTCTCGCTAATGCTCCTGCTGTCTTTCAGGCATTAGTTAATGATGTACTGAGAGACATGCTGAACATTTTTGTTTTCGTTTACCTTGACGATATCCTGATTTTTTCACCGTCACTCGAGATTCATGTTCAGCACGTTCGACGTGTACTCCAGCGCCTTTTAGAGAATTGTCTCTACGTGAAGGCTGAGAAGTGCGCCTTTCATGTCTCCTCTGTCACATTTCTCGGTTCTGTTATTTCCGCTGAAGGCATTCAGATGGATCCCGCTAAGGTCCAGGCTGTCAGCGATTGGCCCGTTCCTAAGTCACGTGTCGAGTTGCAGCGCTTTCTCGGTTTCGCTAATTTCTATCGGCGTTTCATTCGTAATTTCGGTCAAGTGGCTGCCCCTCTCACAGCTCTGACTTCTGTCAAGACTTGCTTTAAGTGGTCCGGTTCCGCCCAGGGAGCTTTTGATCTCCTCAAGAAGCGTTTTACATCCGCCCCTATCCTTGTTACTCCTGACGTCACTAAACAATTCATTGTCGAGGTTGACGCTTCAGAGGTGGGCGTGGGAGCCATTCTGTCTCAGCGCTTCCAGTCTGACGATAAGGTCCATCCTTGCGCTTACTTTTCTCATCGCCTGTCGCCATCGGAACGCAACTATGATGTGGGTAACCGCGAACTGCTCGCCATCCGCTTAGCCATAGGCGAATGGCGACAGTGGTTGGAGGGGGCGACCGTCCCTTTTGTCGTTTGGACTGACCATAAGAACCTTGAGTACATCCGTTCGGCCAAACGACTTAATGCACGTCAAGCTCGTTGGGCGTTGTTTTTCGCTCGTTTCGAGTTCGTGATTTCCTATCGTCCGGGAAATAAGAACACCAAGCCTGATGCCTTATCCCGTCTCTTTAGTTCTTCTGTGGCTTCTACCGACCCCGAGGGGATTCTCCCTGAAGGGCGTGTTGTCGGGTTGACTATCTGGGGAATTGAGAGACAGGTAAAGCAAGCACTCACTCACACTGCGTCGCCGCGCGCTTGTCCTAGTAACCTTCTGTTCGTTCCTGTCTCTACTCGTCTGGCTGTTCTTCAGTGGGCTCACTCTGCCAAGTTAGCTGGCCACCCCGGCGTTCGGGGTACGCTTGCTTCTATTCGCCAGCGGTTTTGGTGGCCTACTCAGGAGCGGGACACGCGCCGTTTCGTGGCTGCTTGTTCGGACTGCGCGCAGACTAAGTCAGGTAACTCTCCTCCTGCCGGTCGTCTCAGACCGCTTCCCATTCCTTCTCGACCATGGTCTCACATCGCCTTAGACTTTATTACCGGTCTGCCTTCGTCTGCGGGGAAGACTGTGATTCTTACGGTTATCGATAGGTTCTCTAAGGCGGCACATTTCATTCCCCTCGCTAAGCTTCCTTCCGCTAAGGAGACGGCACAAATCATCATTGAGAATGTGTTCAGAATTCATGGCCTCCCGTTAGACGCCGTTTCAGACAGAGGTCCGCAATTCACGTCACAGTTTTGGAGGGAGTTCTGTCGTTTGATTGGTGCTTCCGTCAGTCTCTCTTCCGGGTTTCATCCCCAGTCTAACGGTCAAGCAGAAAGGGCCAATCAGTCGATTGGTCGCATATTACGCAGCCTTTCGTTTCGAAACCCTGCGTCTTGGGCAGAACAGCTCCCCTGGGCTGAGTACGCTCACAACTCGCTTCCTTCGTCTGCTACCGGGCTATCCCCGTTTCAGAGTAGTCTTGGCTACCAGCCTCCTCTGTTTTCGTCCCAGCTCGCCGAGTCCAGCGTTCCCTCCGCTCAGGCTTTTGTCCAACGTTGTGAGCGCACCTGGAGGAGGGTCAGGTCTGCACTTTGCCGTTACAGGGCGCAGACTGTGAGAGCCGCCAATAAACGTAGGATTAAGAGTCCTAGGTATTGTCGCGGTCAGAGAGTGTGGCTTTCCACTCGTAACCTTCCCCTTACGACAGCTTCTCGCAAGTTGACTCCGCGGTTCATTGGTCCGTTCCGTGTCTCTCAGGTCGTCAATCCTGTCGCTGTGCGACTGCTTCTTCCGCGACATCTTCGTCGCGTCCACCCTGTCTTCCATGTCTCTTGTGTCAAGCCTTTTCTTCGCGCCCCCGTTCGTCTTCCCTCCCCCCCCCCCGTCCTTGTCGAGGGCGCTCCTATTTACAAGGTACGGAAGATCATGGACATGCGTTCTCGGGGACGTGGTCACCAGTACTTAGTGGATTGGGAGGGTTACGGTCCTGAGGAGAGGAGTTGGGTTCCATCTCGGGACGTGCTGGACCGTTCGTTGATTGATGATTTCCTTCATTGCCGCCAGGGTTCCTCCTCGAGTGCGCCAGGAGGCGCTCGGTGAGTGGGGGGGTACTGTCATGTTTTGTCATTGATTATCATGTCTTGTCCCTGTGCTTCCCTCTGCTGGTCTTATTAGGTTCTTTCTCTTTCTCTCTCTCTCTCCTCCTCCCTCTCTCCCTCTCCCGCTCTCTCTCTCTCTATCGTTCCGTTCCTGCTCCCAGCTGTTTCTCATTCTCCTAACGACCTCATTTACTCTTTCACACCTGTCCCCTATTTTGCCCTCTGATTAGAGTCCCTATTTCTCCCTCTGTTTTCCGCTTCTGTCCTTGTCGGATTCTTGTTTGATGTTTGCTGTTCCTGTGTCCTTGTTCCGCCCTGTCGTGTTCTTTGCCTTCTTCAGATGCTGCGTGTGAGCAGGTGTCTATGTCAGCTACGGCCTGTTCCCTCCCGAAGCGACCTGCAGTCTGTGGTCGCGTCTCCAGTCGTTCCTCTCTATTGACGAGAGGATTTCAGTTTCCTGTTTTGGATTTACCATTGATTATATCCAGGAGAATCATTATTTGTTTAATACTGGAATAAAGACTCTGTTACTATTACGTCGCTTTTGGGTCCTCATTCACCAGCATAACACCCCCCAAAATAAACCCAAAATAAACCCAAAATCCCCCCAAAATAAACCCAAAATCCCCCCCAAATAAACCCCAAATAAACCCCAAATCCCCACAAAATCCCCACAAAATAAACCCCAAATAAATCCAAAATGCAACAATTTCAAAGATTTTACTGAGTTACAGTTCACATAAGGACATCAGTCAGTTGAAATACTAAATACATTAGGCCCTAATCTATGGATTTCACATGACTGGGAACACAGATATACATCTGTTTGTCAGATACCTTAATAAAACAGTAGGAGTGTGAATCAGAAAATCAGTCAGTATCTGGTGTTGCCACCATTTGTCTCATGCATCGTGACACATCTCCTTCACATAAAGTTGATCAGGCTGTTGATTGTGGCCTGTGGAATGTTGTCCCACTCCTCTTCAATGGCTGTGCAAAGTTGCTGGATATTGATGGGAATTGGAACACGCTGTCGTACACGTCTATCCAGAGCATCCCAAACATGCTCAATGGGTGACTGGTGAGTACTCAGGCTTCCAAGAATTGTGTTCAGATCCTTGCGACATCGGGCCGTGCATTATCTGAAACATGAGGTGATGGGTGAGGATGAATGGCACGACAATGGGATCTCATCACAGTATCTCTGTGCATTCAAATTGCCATCGATAAAATGCAATTGTGTTTGTTGTCCGTAGTTTATGCCTGCCCCATACCATAACCCCACCACCACCAGGGGGCACTCTGTTCACAATGTTGACATCAGCAAATCGCTCCTCCACACAACGCCATACACATGGTCTGCGGTTTTTAGGCCGGTTGGACGTACTACCAGATTCTCTACAACAACGTTCAAGGAGGCTTAGAGAAATGAACATTCAATTCTCTATTAACATCTCTGGTGGACATTCCTGCAGTCAGCATGCCAACTGCACGCTCCCTCAAAACTTGAGACATCTCTGGTATTGTGTTCTGTGACAAAACTGTATATTTTATAGTGGCCTTTTATTGTCCCCAGCACAAGGTGCACCTTTGTAATGATCATGCTGTTTAATCAGCTTCTTGATATGCCACACCTGTCAGGTGGATGGATTATCTTGGTAAAGGAGAAATGCTCACTACCATGGATGTAAAAAAAAAAGAGACAGAAACAAGCTTTTAGTGTGTATGTAACATTTATGGAATATTTTATTTCAGCTCATGAAACATGGGACCAACACTTTACATGTTGCCTTTATATTTTGTGTCAGTGTATTTACAGGAATAAACTGGTGTGTGTGTGTGTCCTGTGTGTGTCAAAACAATGGACACACACACTAGACACACACACACGTTCACACACACACACACACACACTGACACGCATTTACACACACACTGTGTGTCCTGCACTGTGTGTCCTGCACTGTGTGTCTTGCGTGTCAGTGTGTGTGTGTGTGTGTCTAGTGTGTGTGTGTGCGGGGTGTGTGTGTGTACTGTGTGTGTGTGTGTGCTCCGTGTGTGTCCAGCGTGTGTGTGTGTCTGTGTGTGTGTGTGTCAGAATGTGTGTCCAATGTGGGTCTGTGTGTGTCCTGTGTGTGTGTGTGGGTGTGTGTGTCCAGTGTGTGTGGGTCCTGTGTGTGTGGGTCCTGTGTGTGTGTGTCTGTGTGTGTGTGTGTTCTCTGTGACTGTGTGTGTGTGTGTGTGTGTGTGTGTGTGTGTGTGTGTGTGTGTGTGTGTGTGTGTGTGTGTGTTCAGTGTGTGTGTGTGTGTGTGTGTGATTGTGTGTCCAATGTGTGTCTGTGATTGTCCAGTGTGTGTGTGTGTGTGTGTGTGTGTGTGTGTGTGTGTGTGTGTGTGTGTGTGTGTGTGTGTGTGTGTGTGTGTGTGTGTGTGTCAGGTTATTATTTCAGGGACACTGAGGAGTCAAAACAAACCATAAATCCTGGATAGAGGGGCTCAGTGAATGTGGAGGTGAATGTGTACAGGTGGGTCAGTGTGTCAGAGGAGGCTCTATAGAAGGACAGAGTGCCAGCTGGCCAGTCTAGATACACTCCTACTCTGTGGGAGCTGGAGGAGAGGACGTCTATGGTAGTTTCATTATTATTGTGCCAGGCAGAGTAACGGTTGTTATAGCAGATCAGACTCCAGGACTTGTCATTGTGTCCAAGCCTACAGTCATTAACCCATCCTCTCCTGCTGATTCCTTTATATGTCACTCCTATATCAGCCCCTTTCCCACTCCACTCTACCTCCCAGTAACAGCGCCCAGTCAGACCCTCTCTACACAGCACCTGTTTACATTCCTTAAATCTCTCTGGGTGATCAGGATACGGCTGCTCCTCTCTCCTACATGTCACCTTTCTGTTCTCCTCAGACAGAGAGAGGAGTCTGTCTACTGTGTTTGGGTCCAGTGTGAGATCACAGACATCTGATGGATGAAACCAGACACAATATTAGAAATCATCATCATTCACATTAGAATGATAACTCACTTTTCAGTAATTCATTTAATCTAGATGTTTCTAGGTATCAAAAGGAGAAGTTAAGGTATCTTGAGACTTGTTTAATGATCATATGTTATACTGTATGGTAATATAAAAAACTCTTATTCCCATTAATTACACACACACACACACACACAAACACGCCACACACACACACACACACACACACATTGTCAAAGCAACTCTTTGTAAACTTTGGTGTCCCTGATTTCTGCTTCTGTAGAACTACAGCTGATATTTAATATGACCAAGTCAGTAATGATGGTGGTCTTTGACTTTGACTTAACTTGAATTAAGACTTATTCTTAGTCATATTCTTCACAGCAGTCAACACTCACATTTTCTAAGCCCAGGTTTCATTCTGTTCTCTCCACCATGTTCCACACTGTAGCGGTAAGCAGAAGAACAGACAGTCACTGAGGGATACACCTGAACTCACACACACACACACACACACACACACACACACACACACACACACACACACACACACACACACACACACACACACACACACACACACACACACACACACACACACACACACACACACACACACACACACACACACACACACACAGACTGGACACACGCTCACACTGGATCATTAGCGTCAACTAACACACACACACACACACACACACACACACACACACACACACACACACACACACACACACACACACACACACACACACACACACACACACACACACACACTGGACACACACACACACACACACACACACACACACATACACACACACACTGGGGACACACATACACACACTGGACACACACACACACACTGGACACACACACACATACATACACACTGGACACACACACACACACACACACACACACACACACACACACACACTGGACACACATACACACACACTAGACACAAACACACAATGGACACACACACTGGACACACACACACACACACACACACACTGGACACACACATGCACACTGGACACACACACTGGACACACACACACAGTCAAGCATTGGGAAGAATGTTTTGTCTGTGTGTTCAGTGTGTGTGTCCAGTGGGTGTGTCCAATGTGTGTGTGTCTGTGATTGTCCTGTGTGTGTGTGTGTGTGTGTGTGTGTGTGTGTGTGTGTGTGTGTGTGTGTGTGTGTGTGTGTGTGTGTGTGTGTGTGTGTGTGTGTGTGTGTGTGTGTGTGTGTGCGTGCGTGTGTGTCCAGTGTGTGTCCGTCCAGTGTGTGTGTGTGTGTGTGTGTCCTGTTTGTGTGTCTAGTGTGTGTGTCCAGTGTGTGTGTGTGTGTCTGTGTTTGTCCAGTGTGTGTTTGTGTCCATTGTGTGTGAGTGTCCAGTATGTGTGTCCAGTGTGTATGTGTGTGTCCTGTGTGCGTGTGTGTGTGTTCTGTGTGCGTTTGTGTGTGTGTGTTTGTGTCCAGTGTGTGTGTGAGTGTATATGAGTGAGTCCAGTGTGTGTGCGTCCAGTGTGTGTGTGTGTCCTGTTTGTGTGGCTAGTGTGTGTGTTTGTGTGACCTGTGTGTCACACTCACACACACACACACTCGAGACACACACACACTGGACACACTTACTGGACACACTTACTGGACACACACACACACACACACACACACACACACGGAGGGAATGTTGTGTTTGTTTAATAACTTCTTGCAACTATAGGGGGTGCTGTTCCGCATTAGCATATTTGTGTCTCCAAATTAAACTGCCTCGTGCTAAATTCTTGATCGTACAATATGCATATTATTGTTATTATTGGATAGAAAACACCTTCTAGTTTCTATAGAAGTTGGAATTTTGTCTCTGAGTGGTACAGAACAATTTCTACAGCACTTTTCATGACAGGGTTCAGATTTCAGAAATTTTTACCTCTGATCTGGGGTCTGTTTATAAGGCCACAGTGAATGCTATGAAGAAACCGACACTGCCTACGTCTTCCTCTGGGTGTCTGTACGTCATCACGTTTTCAATGAAATCGATGGGACGTTCACAGCCATTATAAATGACAAAAATGTACAGAGACCCCCCTTTCTCAACGTGCGCCTCAAGCGTGAAGGCCATCGGACCTGCCTCGTTCCAAATCGTTTTCTAACCAGCAATATTTCTCCGGTCATGTTTTCAGTCGTTATAGTTGTTAAAAACATCATAATGTAGTGAATTTGAAACGTTTTATAGCAATTTATATCCGTTTAGTGCGATTCTGAGGAATTTATTTGTCGTGCACTCTGAAAGTTTGGACACGTTTTAGGGTGTCGGTCGTTGGTGGTGGACATTTCGAAGGACAGAGGACATCTATCGACCAAAAGACGTTTATAACATAGAAAGGATACATTGCCCAAGAATCTGATGGAAGAACAGCTCAAAGTAAGCAATATTTAAAATGATAAATCGTGTTTCTGTCGAAATATTTTAAACGCATATTTCGCCATTTTGTTTGGTATAGCTTCACTTGGCCAACCCTGTATTGAAAAGTAAGGATAATTTTAAAAATGTAAATCAGCGGTTGCATTAAGAACTAATTTGTCTTTCGATTGCTGTCAACCCTGTATTTTTTAGTCAAGTATATGATTAGCTTTCAATTAAACTAGATCACTCTGATAGATGACGTCAGACATATTGAGGCTTGATTTCCTAGTATTTTTATTGTGTAACCACGGTTTTGTATGGCTAAATATGCACCTTTTCGAACAAACTGTATATGTATATTGTAAAATGATGTTACAGGAGTGTCATCGGAAGAATTCTGAGAAGGTTAGTGAAAAAATTAATATATTTTGGCGGTGATTACGTTATAGCGCTCTTTGGCTGGAATCGATGCTCTGGTAACGTTTGCACATGTGGTATGCTAACTTATCGATTTATTGTGTTTTCGCTGAAAAACGCTTAGAAAATCTGAAATATGGTCTGAAATCACAAGAACTGGGTCTTTCCATTGCTATGCTTTGTCTATTTTTATGAAATGTTTTATGATGAGTAAATTGGTCATACACGTTGCTCTATCTAGTAATTCTAGTCGATTTGTGATGGTGGGTGCAATTGTAAACTGTGATTTCTACCTGAAATATGCACTTTTTTCTAACAAAAACTATCCTATACCATGAATATGTTATCAGACTGTCATCTGAAGAGGTTTTTTCTTGGTTAGTGGATATCAATATCTTAGTTGAGCCGAATTGGTGATAGCACCTGAAGGAGTAAGAAACTGATGGAGTTAGAATAGTGGTGTATTTTGCTAACGTGTTTAGCTAATAGATTTACATATTTTGTCTTCCCTGTAACACATTTTAAAAATCTGAAATGGTGGCTTTATTCACAAGATCTGTATCTTTCATCTGGTGTCTTGGACTTGTGATTTAATGATATTTAGATGCTACTATCTACTTGTGAAGCTATGCTAGCTATGCTAATTAGTGTGTGGGGGGTGTGGGGGGTGCTCCCGGATCCGGGGTAGAGGCTCGTGAAAGGTTAATATGGTTTTAGGACTATGAAATGTACAAAAGGATTAGCCTATGGATTATGAAAACAACAAAAAGATATGGGAAAATGGGAGAGGAGAAATGACTAGAGACAGTGTTGTTTAACTCACTGACCATGACCCATGAGTTCTTCTTACCTTTGTTCAGTAGAAAAGTCTCCCTCTCTAAAGTTTATAGGATGACCCATAGACTGGTCACTCTTCATGGACACACAGCTGGGTACAGGGGAGGCTGGTCTCTCCTGCTTGATTGGGCTTCAACACAACAGAGACAAACATTACATCTCTCATCTACTCTGAGCTCAGATGGGGAAACAGAAGAAGAGTTTCATTCCGAAACGCTATATATCCATTTTCAGAAATGTTTGAGAATTTGCTTTTATTGTTTAAAGAAATTATGAAAGAGATTGGTGTGTTTTTTCACTAGCTCATCATGGAATGCGATTGTTCAATGACAGCCATTTATTTGCATAAAATCTTTCAATTGATGTTTTCATTTCAGAGAGACAAATCGTCATGTTTTTTTTGCTAAATGCTATATATCTGCCTAACTCTCAGAGGAATATGTAGTACTGCTAGGTTTTACACAGTAATAATATATATCTGCCTAACTCTCAGAGAAATCAGTAGTACTGCTAGGTTTTACACAGTAATAATATATATCTGCCTAACTCTCAGAGGAATATGTAGTACTGCTAGGTTTTACACAGTAATAATATATATCTGCCTCACTCTCAGAGAAATCAGTAGTACTGCTAGGTTTTACACAGTAATAATATATATCTGCCTAACTCTCAGAGAAATCAGTAGTACTGCTAGGTTTTATACAGTAATAATATATATCTGCCTAACTCTCAGAGGAATATGTAGTACTGCTAGGTTTTACACAGTAATACTATATATCTGCCTCACTCTCAGAGAAATCAGTAGTACTGCTAGGTTTTACACAGTAATACTATATATCAGCCTCACTCTCAGAGAAATCAGTAGTACTGCTAGGTTTTACACAGTAATAATATATATCTGCCTAACTCTCAGAGGAATATGTCGTACTGCTAGGTTTTATACAGTAATAATATATATCTGCCTCACTCTCAGAGAAATCAGTAGTACTGCTAGGTTTTACACAGTGAAATGTGACCGACCGGTTCGCTTCAGTCTTATGTAGCAACATTTGAAATTGTGTTTTTCAGATTGGATAAAAGTAGAACCTCAGGGCTAGAAAATTGTATATCTAAATAATGATATATCCATATATATAATAGTATATCAGACACTACAGTTGAGGAACAATGGGAAAGAAATTCTACTATGTAAAATGATAAACTTGTAATCTCACTTTTGAGAAAATGGCCTGTTCTTTGTCAACAGGGCTGAATGTGTTGGTACCTACTGGAGAGCTCTTCTTTGTCTACACGGCTGAATGTTTTGGTACCTACTGGAGAGCTCTTCTTTGTCTACACGGCTGAATGCTTTGGTACCAACTGGAGAGCTCTTCTTTGTCTACAGGGCTGTTACTTTGGCAGATAATGTCACCCATCTACATAAATATATTTTGATATATAATTAACTAAATGTACGATGTTTTTAGTTTAAGTCATTTTCATTGTTTGTTATGCTATAAATGGTTATTTTATGGTTGTAAGTGGTAAAATGAACTAGAAAATGTTATATTTTGCAATTCTGAGAAATTACTATTTTAGTAAGGAATTACACATTATTCAGTACTACTGCAGTTACAACATAATTCCAATAGATGGCAGCATAAGACCACAAATTACATTTCAGAAGATTAGTGTAGTTCTCTCCCTGGATACACCACCACTCCCCCTCACAGGAAAACTCCTGTGCGCTTCTTTCTGTCCCTTTCCACACCGCTAACGCAAGAGGAAGCACTGAAAAAGCATTTAACAGATTACTGTGAAGTAATATATTGATGATTCATGTTTATTATCACCTGTTTTTATCTGAAGGCGAAGGGCATGTTGAGGTAAATGTACTAACCGGGAGGGTTGAATGATGTAATTTATTGGTGGGCTGGAAGACGCACTCTTGTCTTTTCTATTCCGAGGTTGTTTACTTGCAATATCAGATTAAAGATGATTTTTTAAATAATGTATGTATACTGAGGTTGAGGTTCTGACTAGTGATTATTTACTCAGGGTTCAATACCTGCTATTGTCACTATTGTTTTGCTCTCCCAAAAGCAACACAGCCCTAATACGAGATATATAGCTAACTAAAGTAATGAGTGACCATTTTAGAAAATCATGGGACATATAGTCTGTGGTTGCATGCTATTTTATGTCAATCATATTGCTGCTTGTAGCCTGTAACTGACACTTTGTGGTCTTATGCTGCCATCTATTGGAAATATTTAGCAATTAAAAGTTATTAATTCACGTACAGACATTGGTGAGGCAGCTGAGAAATAAAGTGTATTTTTCTTGTTAATTCCTTAGATCTCAAACCTGCCCCATCTATCACACGCCAATTGCTGGACTTTCACATAGAGGTTTCCAGGTCACCCAGTTCAAGACACATTTGAAAAATAGAACTAATTTGGCTTGTTTATCAAGTGTTCTGCCTTGCAATAATAAATATCATGAAAGGGCCCTAGAATTAGGGTTAAGGGTTAAGGGTTAGGGGTTAAGGCTAAAATAGGTTATACATAGGGTTAGAGTTTCTGTATAGCACTTTGTGACATCTGCTGATGTAAAAAGGGCTTTATAAATACATTTGATTGATTGTTTGGTTTAAGGCAAAAAACAGTATGTGTTTATAGCTCTCTTGCTCCTCCCTGTGGCCTTCTGTGGGTACTACATAACTAATTCACAACACCTGCTAGGCTCATAATCTGAGGTGGCAACTGCGTCAGATGTACAAATCAATGAGCTAGACCTGTCCATTTTGTTTGTAACTCAGTGAACCTGTGCAGCATTCGTTAAATTCGATGCCTACAAACGAACATTTCGATACATATCAAATTACCCAGCAGCCATTAAGAAACAACAAGTCGTCAAAAAGAGTGTAATTTCTTCATTAAAACATTTCTTCAGGCTGTTTAAATCTGCCACATCTTGAAAAATAGGATGTGTTTTGATTTTTCTGAAAACAAATATGGTTCAAATGCTTAACGTTTGATGGCGCCAGGCATCACAACTGGGTTACCTGACCCTTTAAGGGAACGAGGGCAGTATTGAAAAGTTTGGATGAAAAGCGTGCCCAAAGTAAACTGCCTGTTACTCAGGCCCAGAAGCTAGGATATGCACACGCATGGTAGTATTGGATTGAAAACACTCTAAAGTTTCCAAAACTGTTCAAATAACTGTTTAAATAATAAAACACTGATATGGAAAACCTGAGGAAAATCCATCCAGGAAGTGGGATTATTTTGATGTGAGTGTTTTTCCATTGAAAGCCTATTGACCATATACGTGGATAGGACCCAGATTGTAGTTCCTTTGGCTTCCACTAGATGTCAACAGTCTTTAGACATTGTTTCAGGCTTGTATTCTGAGAAATGAAGAAGAATGACAGCATTTCATGAGTGGTCGGGTCGAACTAGAGCTTTTTTCGCGCGTAACTGGGAGCGGGCCCTCTGTTCTTTTTCCTTTGTATAGAATTTTTTGGGGGATATAAAGAAGGACTTTATCGAACAAAACAAACATTTAATGTGTAACATGGAGTCTTGTGAGTGCAACCATATGAAGATCATCAAAGGTAAGTGATTAATTTTATCGCTATTTCTGACTTTCGTGACTCCTCTACTTGGCTGAAAAATTATTGTATGCTTTTGTATGCGGGGCGCTGTCCTCAGATAATCGCATGGTGTGCTTTCGCCGTAAAGCCTTTTTTGAAATCTGACAAAGCGGCTGGATTAACAAGTTCATCTTTATTTTGATGTCTGACACTTGTATCTTCATGAAAGTTAAATATTTATATTTCTGTAATTTGAATTTCGCGCTCTGCAATTTCACCAGATGTTGTCGAGGTGTCCCACTAGCGGGAGGTTTTAACGTGTACACAGTTGAACAGTGAGTTCTCACAAAGTAGCCGTAACCTTGCTAATAATAAGCTGAGGTCAATGTTCACGGTTAATGCACACAGTTTTCATTGCCAACAATAGCAAAGCAGGCATTGTGATGCAGAACAATGATCTGGGAATAGAATGTTCAGAAGGTGAGTTGGTGCCACGGTGCTCAATAGAACTAATAGGAGCTGGCAGGGTGAAAAATTACCTGAAATAAGGTCAGTTTTTTCACAATTAGCTCACAACTAGGGACACATGGTAATGTTATGAAACTGGGCTCCATGGCGAATGCAATGAACTAGTCATCAGGGGAAAAAAGTAATGTGTCCAGCCTACTTAAGGCACCCCGGAAATAATATTAAAACGTTTGGTCCTCGGATACAGAGGGGTTAAACACTAAAGTTACCGTCCATCTAGTGAAGAGAGGAAACCGGACAGAGGTAGCCAGCATTCGTCAACGAGAGAGGCAGAAGCTCTCAACGGGATTTAACAGGAGGATAAAACAACTGGGGAGCTCCATCGGTCCACAAGAAATGCAGGCAGCCAGAAATGATGTAGTGGTAGCTAGGATAACTAGGATGCTGCTGGTATAGTAGCTAGCTAGCTTATCTAGCTGTACTGACTAACTTGGCTAGCTAGCAGGTCTTTCGGCCTACCCTCGTCTCGAGGATGATGACGAATCCAGTGAACCACAAAATGAAACAAGGATAGAGAGTGAAAAGGATCTGGCTACACTCATACTGTCCCTGACTGTAAAGCAAAAAGCTAATTGAACAATAGACTTCACCGTCTCAACACTGTAGTGAACTCCGTCGTTATTCTGAGATCTGGGACCATGTCCACAAAGCGTCTCAGAGTAGAGAATTGGTCGTATAAGTGCTGAGAGTAAAGACATTTTACACTTATGGGTATAAATTAAAGCTATGCATGAAGTCTCTAGTCCCACCTAGTCAGCAGATATTTGGATACCTCGTGAGCTGTCCTAAGAAGTTAAGAGTTAACAGCAGGTGTCTTGATAATACTATAGAATAATGCAGCGAGTCAGTGGTTCCTGCGGCACATGTAATTGCTCTCTGGGATATGTGGGACGCTACCTGGCCAAAAGCCAGTGAAAATGCAGAGCGCCAAATTCAAATAAATTACTATAAAAATCAAACTTTCATTAAATCACACATGCAAGATAGCAAATTAAAGCTACACTTGTTGTGAATCCAGCCAACATGTCAGATTTCAAAAAGGCTTTTCGGCGAAAGCAAACAATGGTATTATCTGAGGATAGCACCCCAGTAAACAAAGAGAGAGAAGCATATTTCAACCCTTCTGGCGCGACACAAAACACAGATATAAAAATATAATTCATGCCTTACCTTTGACGAGCTTCTTTTGTTGGCACTCCAATATGTCCCATTAACATCACAAAATGGTATTTTTGTTCGATTAATTCCGTCGATATATATCCAAAGTGTCAATTTATTTGGCGCGTTTGATCCAGAAAAACACCGGCTCCAACTTGCGCAACGTGACTACAAAATATCTCAACATTATTGGCAAGGGACTTGATGCCTACTATGCCAAAGATATTTAGAGTTGTTAACCTCTAACGAGTCACAAACCCGGATCCGGGATCCCCCCCATCAAAAAAGCTGACTTGCATAGCCTAGCCTAAAGCGACAGGGATATCATATAATCAAATGTTCATGAAATCACAAGTCCAAGACACCAAATGAAAGATACAGATCTTGTGAATCCAGCCATCATTTCTGATTTTTAAAATGTTTTACAGGGAAGACAAAATATGTATTTCTATTAGCTAACCACCATAGCAAAAGACACAACTTTTTTTTGTCCACCATTTTTTTACTCCATCAGTAGCTATCACTAATTCGACTAAATAAAGATATATATAGCCACTAACCAAGAAACAACTTCATAAGATGACAGTCTGATAACATATTTATGGTATAGCATATGTTTTTTTTAGAAAAATGTGCATATTTCAGGTATAAATCACAGTTCTACATTGCAGCTGCAATCTGAAATAGCGTTGGAAGCAGCCGGAATAATTACAGAGACCGACGTCAATTACCAAAATACTCATCCTAAAACATTTCTGAAAAATACACAGCGTACAGCAAATGAAAGCCCAACATCTTGTGAATCCAGTCATCATTTCAGATTTTTTAAATGTTTTACAGGGAAGACAAAATATGTATTTCTATTAGCTAACCACCATAGCAAAAGACACAACTTTTTTTTGTCCACCATTTTTTTACTCCATCAGTAGCTATCACTAATTCGACTAAATAAAGATATATATAGCCACTAACCAAGAAACAACTTCATAAGATGACAGTCTGATAACATATTTATTGTATAGCATATGTTTTTTTTGAAAAATGTGCATTTTTCAGGTATAAATCACAGTTTACCATTGCAGCCACTATCACAAAACTCACCCAAAGCGACTAGAATAACTACAGAGAGCAACGTGTATTACCTAATTACTCATCTTAAAACATTTCTGAAAAATACACAGCGTACAGCAAATGAAAGCCCAACATCTTGTGAATCCAGACAATATTTCAGATTTTCTAAGTGTTTTACAGCGAAAACACAATATATCGTTATATTAGCATACCACATGAGCTAACATCACCCCAGCATTGATTCGAGGCAAAAAGCGCGATAACGTTATCACCACCAAAATATATTAATTTTTTCACTAACCTTCTCAGAATTCTTCAGATGACAGTCCTGTAACATCATATTACACAATGCATATAGAGTTTGTTCGAAAATGTGCATATTTAGCATCACAAATCGTGGTTATGCTATGTAATCAGTCAAAACATGGCATGCATTCTGGCCGGCGCCATCTTGGAATGGCACCTAAGTTTACGATTATTTATCGATTAGATTGACAAAAAAAATACAGGTTGGACAGCTAATGAAAGATGCATTGGTTATTAATGCAACCGCTGATTTAGATTTTTAAAATTAACCTTACTTGACATACAGTGTGCGTTACAGCCAGACTCAACACAGTCTCACATTCAATTCGCGCATATATGTACAAAATGTATTTCAGCAGATTTCGTGCGTTTTTGTGCATTTTTGGGGTGTTTTGGGGTGGTTCAATTCGTTTGAAAATACACGAATTTCTGTGCTACTTAATTCGTGCGAAAAGACACAAATTTAACCAGTAGGCGACACACAAGCCGTTGCAACAACCATGTAGACGCGATAATTTGTATTTCATTTTTGTTCTTCTTAATGGCTAATTCAACGTCATGAATATACAGAAATGTTGTCTTTGTTTAACCATGTTTTAAAATGTGTCGTTGTATGCCTATATGTACTGTTTTAGACTTGCTGAACAGAATTTTTGAGAAAAGACGCACATTTACCTGCGACTTCATTCGTGGGAAATATTGTTTTATTAATGCCAATGCTGTTTTCTGTGCTTGATTTCGCTTAATACTTTGGATACTGGTGCACTTGTAATCAGAACGCCTTTTTGTCATGTAGGCAACCATACACGATTTTCTTCATAACCCATTTCATATTTCGTGGAGCCTAAATTACACAATTTTCTTCATAATGCATGTATTACATGTTAATGTAAAATAATGAATTATGTTGGCTTACACTTATGGCCTTTCCAAGGCCTTTCCATACCTTAAAACTTCTTGAGGATAGGGTGCAGAGTTTTCACTTTGGGAAAAATAGCGTGCGCAATTTCAACTTCGTGCTACTCATCCCCAGAATATAAGATATGCATATTATTAGTAGATTTGGATAGAAAACATTCTGAAGTTTCTAAAACTGTTTGAATCATATCTGTAAGTATAACAGAACTTATATAGCAGTCAAAACCCTGAGGACTAACTTTTTTATTGTTAAGTTCCTGTATGTTCAATGATTTTTCATGGGCACACCAGAATTCTAATCACTATACACGCAGTTTCTACTGCTTCCACTGGATGTCGCCATTGTATGGAAAAAGGTTAAGGTTTTTTCTTAGTGAACTGAGAAAGATATTGACCCGGAAGTGGAGTGACGTCGTTTGTTTATGTTTGAGAGTTGAGCAAGACTGGAAAAGTACCGTGAGTTTGTTGATATCCTGTATTGAAAACAGATTGACTCGTCTTCAATTTGATCGATTATTAACGTTTACAAATACCTTAAGTTGTATTACAAAAGTACTTTGAAATGTTTTGGCAAAGTTTAGAGGTAATTTTTTAGATATTTTGTCGTGATTTTGCGCAAATTGAACGCTATTTTTCCTGGTACAACGGAGCCAAATAAATGGACAATTTGGATATATATGGACGGAATTAATCGAACTAAAGGACCATTTGTGATGTTTATGGGACATATTGGAGTGCCAACAAAAGAATCTCGTCAAAGGTAATGCATGTTTTATATTTTATTTCTGCGTTTTGAGTAGCGCCGGCATGGTTGAAATTGTCAAAAAAGAGAGTGTAGCCTCTGTACTATCATCAGATAATAGCATCTTATGCTTTCGCCGAAAAGCCTTTTTGAAATCTGACATGTTGGCTGGATTCACAACGAGTGTAGCTTTAATTTGGTATCTTATATGTGTAGTTTAATAAAGTTTGATTTTATAGATTTTTTTTTGAATCTGGCGCTCTACATTTTAACAGGCTGGACGCTAGCGTCCCGCGATCCCAGAGAGGTTAAGGGAACATTTTAGCACTCGCCATATGGTTAGTGAGAAACGCCACATTGCAAATGTAAGGTCCCTTACTAGACGTCCTGCAACGTTTCTAAAATTCGCGGACGGCGTCGGGCCGTGTGCGGAGGAGAGATCTTTCAGGAAGTCATCAAACTAAATCTCTCGGACGTTCGGTTTCCGTTTTATAAAAATAACACATTTTGGTCATTTTTCCGCAGTCTAGGAAATTCCCACCAGAGGGAAAATAAATAATATTGCAAATGCACAAGCACATTGCAAATGCATGTGGCCTTTTCTCCTAAACGGAAAATATTTCGAAGACGTAATGGACAGTTGGCCCCGAACAAGATGGCGTCGAGGCCTCAACGCTTTTTGAGTTATGGCCATTTTTCTGGGATTAAAGGTCAAAAACGTAAAGTAGGGTGCTAATTTGACCGCTTCACGTCAAAGTACATAAGCATACGGTGTCAGGAAAAAAAGAACCAGCCATTTATCTATCGTAATTTAAGAGAAATCGTACATTGACAAATTGGTCATGTTCATAAAAAGGAGTTAAAAAAAAAAAAATTACAGATCCAGTTGCAGTGTGTTCAGACGAACATTTTTTAAGTGGGTCTCGAAGCTCTGCCACTGCATCGCAGTGCTAGCTGCGCCACCAGAGTCTCTGGGTTCGCGTCCAGGCTCTGCCGCAGCCGGCCGCGACCGGGAGGTCCGTTGGCCTAGCGTCGTCCGGGTTAGGGAGGGTTTGGCCGGTAGGGATATCCTTGTCTCATCGCGCTCCAGCGACTCCTGTGGCGGGCCGGGGGCAGTGCGCGCTAGCCAAGGGGGCCATGTGCACGGTGTTTCCTCCGACACATTGGTGCGGCTGGCTTCCGGGTTGGAGGCGCGCTGTGTTAAGAAGCAGTGCGGCTTGGTTGGGTTGTGCTTCGGAGGACGCGTGGCTTTCGACCTTCGTCTCTCCTGAGCCCATACGGGAGTTGTAGCGATGAGACAAGATAGTAATTACTAGATAGTAATTATTCGTGGATACCACGAGGAAAAGGGGATAAAAGGATGGAGTGAAAAAGTACGGTGCTTAAAGACACACAAAGCCTGCAATGGCATTGCCATTATCTCCAGGCCGTGCCGAGTTCAACGAGATGCCCCGCTTGACCGTAGCTAGCTCGGTCTGAGTGCAGCGACAGGGACAAGAAGAAGGACCCAAATGACCCTTTGACCTCAATTTCATATTTTTTTGCTTTTGGGAGACAGAGAGAGAACCGTTAAGGTTAGAAGCACAATTTGACCTCAGGAACGTTCCTAAGGTCCTCCCGATCTGTGCAAGCCTAACATTGACCGTGTGGCATTAACCCTTAATAGTTAAAAGAAGGTGTTTACATCAAACAGTTTACAATGACATGTCTCCCCATAGGAATACATTGCCTGCTCCCCTAAATTCAACCTGAAGCCTATGTGGGTTAATAATGACTTATGTACCTGTCTTCGATGACAATCCATCAGGCCACTATGAGGTCTACCTGTGTCGATTCTAAGCTTCCTGGAGCAACCGGAAGTGGTTAAATCACCCTAAAAGTGTTTGCCATACCCAACCTGCAGTTTGAGAGAAATAGTGCATTCAACCCTATGTAAATCAGTGAGTTCTTAACGTATAGACTTAAAACTCAGGATTCTGTAAAAGCCCACTCCAATGAGGATATGTGTTTACTTTCAGCTTCCTGTGCCAACCGGAAGTGCCATAATTGGTGTCAAAAGGGCTGTTTCGAAGGGTTAAAAAAGTCAAATCTTTCCAAAACTTAATATATGTGAATAGGCAACCCTCATGAACTGTAAATCAGTCATTCATCCCATCAGATTTCAAGGAAAAATTTACACACCCACACAGAAAGGATGGAGTGACACACTGAGGGGCTTAGAGGCAGACAGTGCCTGCAATAGTTACTTTTGTTTGAACTTTTAAAGAACCGTCAGACCTAGAGTTCTGAAACTTTACAAACCTGTTCTAGAGCTCAGGTCGATTAAGCACGGTGAGTTATGTGGCTCTAGAAGGTTCTCGGACCGATAAAAAGCCTCGGTGCATTTGCATTGACTTCAATTCATTTTGAGCATTACAAAATGGTGACATTTAGAAAAGTCCCAGAGTTGCAAGACTAGGTGCATTGAAACCGGCTCGGCCCATAGAGACGGACCCCGACATTTCTGTCCGATAGCTCATTCAAGGACCCCGTAGCAAGGCATGGAAAAAAGTGGAATTTCAGCACCAATTAAGGTTTTGCTCGGGCACCGAATGACCTATCGAGCCGAAACTTGGGATTCGAGGTCGCCTCACATAGGGCTAAACATAATGTGAAAACTGGACCCGCAGCTAGAACATAACTACGTATTATTTGTTTTATTATGGTTTAAATGGAAGGCGCTGTGAATTTTGGGCCTGCTCTGAAATATGTGATAGTTGGCTTCTAAACGAGTTGGAAAAAGTGAGTTTGGAGTCAGATGGTATCAGTTTGGTGTCTGAAAATATCTAATTGGCTGATGGACACTGACTTGCTAGTTGACTTTTGTGCATTTGCAATATGTTTCAACAGTGAAAAACCACCAAAATAGCATTCTGAAATCACCACTAAAAATGACATCACCATAGCCGTGCCGAGTTCAACGAGATGCCCCGCTTGACCGTAGCTTGCTCGGTCTGAGCGCAGCGACAGTGACAAGAAGATGACCCTTGACCTACATTTCAAGTCTTTTGCTTTTGGGAGACAGAGAGAGAACTGTTAAGGTTTAGAAGCACAATTTGACCTCAGGAACGTTCCTAAGGTCTCTGTGCAAGCCTAACATTGACCGTGTGGCATTAACCCTTAACAGTTAAAAGAAGGTGTTTACATCAAACAGTTTACAATAACATCTCACCCCATAGGAACACATTGCCTGCACCCCTAAATTCAACCTGAAGCCTATGTGGGTTATGAATGTCTTATGAACCTGTCTTCAATGACAATCCATCAAGCCACTATGAGGTCTACCTGTGTTGATTCTAAGCTTCCTGGAGCAACCGGAAGTGATAAAATCACCCTAAAAGGGTTTTGCCATACCCAACCAGCAGTTTGTGATATATAGTGCATTCAACCCTGTGTAAATCAGTCCGTTCTTAACGTATAGACTTAAAACTCAGGATTCTGTAAAAGCATACCCCGATCAGGATATGTATTTACTTATAGCTTCCTGTGCCAACCGGAAGTGCCTTAAAATGGGGTCATAGGTGCTGTTTCGAAGGTTTAAAAAAGTCAGATCTTTCCAAAACTTTAAATGTGTGAATCGGTCAACCCTCATGAACTGTAAATCAGTAATTTCGTGAAACAGATGTCAAAGAAAAGCTCTCTCACACACACACACACACACACACACACACACACACACACACACACACACACACACACACACACACACACACACACACACACACACACACACACACACAGCAAGGATGGAGTGAAAAAGTATGGTGCTTAAAGACACACAGAGCCTTAAATGCTTTTAGGGGGGATCCAGACTTCCATACCCGCTCTGGGAGCGCTATACTACCGCCCCAAATCAATGGGTGCTGGCCTGAGTGATTTATGGAGGTTTTCAAAAAATATTCTGTTTTTTCTTCTGGAAAATATTTTATGTTTTTTCTTCTCGAGTCAATGGCCTGAGTGATTTATGGAGGTTTTCAAAAAATATTCTAAGTCCAAACTTTTCATGCACCTGGTATTTTTTTGGGGTTACCAGGCGTCATTTTTCAAAACGATTGAAATTGCTTTTAGGGGGCATCCAGAGTGTCACATGACCGGATGAGGTAACTATTCTTGTTCTTCTTGTAACTTTCCGGTAGGCTAGAAGCTTTCCGGTGTTTTGCTGCTCGACACAGGTCGACGCAGGTATTGCACTTGATTTATCGTTATCGTAACCGTAGGTGCAGCCAAGTGGAAATACGAAAGCTTTCTAGCTATTTCGCACTGACGGTAATTTGAACACAAGAACGTTTCTAGTGAAAAGGTGCTTACACTCAGAGCCATGTATTTACACTCAGCCACCCTAGCCTTATTACGGGTTAACGTTTTGGTAATTTTGGTTGGCCAACAAAATGTAAGACTACAATGACTGCATACGTTTCCCCAAATGTTATACGAAAAAAAAATGTTTTCTTATTGATGGACAATGGCAAGGCTGCCATTGTATTTTCAGTTACATTCTGTTCAATAAAAATGGTTTACACGTTTATTTTTTAAGAAATACATGGAACTACAACCGAATAAAACACCATTAACCATCATGCATTGCTTACATTCATTCTATCCTGAAAAGTCTGTTCAGAAAAATCGAAAACAGTACATATAGGCATAAAACCACAATGTTTTAATAGGGATTAAATAAAGACAATATATATATAACCTCTTATGGTTAAATGGTTAAAAAAAGACAAAATATCTATATATTCATAACGTAAAATAAATAAATACAGGCGATCGCGTCTATGGTTGTTGCAACGGCTTGTGTGTCGCCTACTGGTTAAATTCGTGTCTTTTCGCACGAATTAAGTAGCACAGAAATTCGTGTATTTTCGCACGAATTAAGTAGCACAGAAATTCGTGTATTTTCAAACGAATTGAACCACCCCAAAAATGCACAAAAACGCACGAAATCTGCTGAAATACATTTTGTACATATATGCGCGAATTGAATGTGAGGCTGGGCTGCCAGACTAGTGCCGCAATAATGGCCGAAAAATGCGTTTACATTTTTCCACATAAATACGGAATAAAATCATAAATAGTTCTTACTTTTGGACGAGCTTCCATCAGAATCTTGGGCAAGGTGTCCTTTTGTCCAAAAGAACGGGTGTGAAGAGTGTGTTGATATAACGGTTATATTGTCAAAAGTCCCCGGATTGAGAACACCTGCAGTACCTCCACAGACCCCGGATTGAGAACCCCTGCAGTACCTCCACAGACCCCGGATTGAGAACCCCTGCAGTACCTCCACAGACCCCGGATTGAGAACCCCTGCAGTACCTCCACAGACCCCGGATTGAGAACCCCTGCAGTACCTCCACAGACCCCGGATTGAGAACCCCTGCAGTACCTCCACAGACCCCGGATTGAGAACCCCTGCAGTACCGCCACAGACCCCGGATTGAGAACCCCTGCAGTACCTCCACAGACCCCGGATTGAGAACCCCTGCAGTACCTCCACAGACCCCGGATTGAGAACCCCTGCAGTACCTCCACAGACCCCGGATTGAGAACCCCTGCAGTACCTCCACAGACCCCATATTGAGAACCCCTGCAGTACCTCCACAGACCCCGGATTGAGAACCCCTGCAGTACCTCCACAGACCCCGGATTGAGAACCCCTGCAGTACCTCCACAGACCCCGGATTGAGAACCCCTGATTTAGCAGATTCTCTTATCCAGAGTGAATTACAGTAAGTGCTTTCATCTTAAAATAGCTATTTATTTTGGAAATAAACTTAATATATTATTCATAAAATTGTTATCTCACCTCTTAGCTTTGATGTCATGTCCCCCAGAGAGACTCATTTTAGAGGCAGGGCCCCCCTCCTCTCTCTCCCCAGAGAGACTCATTTTAGAGCACTGACCCCTAAACAGAGATCCAGCATGTTGGTTGTGGTTAACACAGTGACAACTAAACAGAGATCCAACATGTTGGTTAACACAGTGACAACTAAACAGAGATCCAGCATGTTGGTTGTGGTTAACACAGTGACAACTAAACAGAGATCCAGCATGTTGGTTGTGGTTAACACAGTGACAACTAAACAGAGATCCAGCATGTTGGTTGTGGTTAACACAGTGACAACTAAACAGAGATCCAACATGTTGGTTGAGGTTAACACAGTGACAACTAAACAGAGATCCAGCATGTTGGTTGTGGTTAACACAGTGACAACTAAACAGAGATCCAGCATGTTGGTTGTGGTTAACACAGTGACAACTAAACAGAGATCCAACATGTAGGTTGAGGTTAACACAGTGACAACTAAACAGAGATCCAGCATGTTGGTTGTGGTTAACACAGTGACAACTAAACAGAGATCCAGCATGTTGGTTGTGGTTAACACAGTGACAACTAAACAGAGATCCAACATGTTGGTTGTGGTTAACACAGTGACAACTAAACAGAGATCCAACATGTTGGTTGTGGTTAACACAGTGACAACTAAACAGAGATCCAACATGTTGGTTGTGGTTAACACAGTGACAACTAAACAGAGATCCAACATGTTGGTTGTGGTTAACACAGTGACAACTAAACAGAGATCCAGCATGTTGGTTGTGGTTAACACAGTGACAACTAAACAGAGATCCAGCATGTTGGTTGTGGTTAACACAGTGACAACTAAACAGAGATCCAACATGTTGGTTGTGGTTAACACAGTGACAACTAAACAGAGATCCAACATGTTGGTTGTGGTTAACACAGTGACAACTAAACAGAGATCCAGCATGTTGGTTGTGGTTAACACAGTGACAACTAAACAGAGATCCAGCATGTTGGTTGTGGTTAACACAGTGACAACTAATTATTGAATGTCAATTGTTCAATTTTATTAATTATCTCTTAGAAATAAAACATTTACTAACAGATACATCCAAACAGTCAGGTGATTTAATGCATCACATCAACATGTAGTTGTGACTGATATTTTTCACCTTTTCTCCATGTGGTGGAACTAATAATAATAATAATATAATATGAATAATCAAAATATTAATAATAACAATACTAGTAATAATAATATAACATTAATAATAATAATGTCTCACTTTGTCTTTTAATAATTCTTCTCATTCTAGTGTGTTGCTTTGTTCAACAGGTCTGATATTATTCTGCTGTTACTGAATTCAGTTCATAATAACAATGTAAAGTCTGTTCAGTGGTTTCATACCAAACTACACAGGAAGCAGGAGATCATTGTCATTTAGAAAACAACAAATGTTCTGATATTCTGAAAGATGATTTACAACTATGATACATTAACATTTTGACAAATGGTAAAATAACCAGATATACGAATCGTATAATACGATATATGAACAATATATTTTGAACTTGACTTGTCTACGCCCAGTTAGCGCCATTTTGTATGATTGAACTGTCACGTAGCTGTCCCAGGTGAAATGGACTGTTAGATCTGAGTGTTTTACTTTCATTCACTTTACTAAAATAACACCATACATTTAATGTCTCTACACACTTTACAATAATCCCTGGGAAGATTCTTACCTTGTAGCCTGAATTCACAACCAGAACATGTCAAGTCATTGAGATATTTTCCGTTGTGCTGAGAGAGCACCTTCCTGATGACAAGTGTCTCTGTATCTATGTTCTAGGTACAGTTGATCTTTGGATGCAATAATATCTGGTCAAAGTCTAGTGACACAACACCATAGTATATCATAAACATAACAGCAGTTTAACCTTTGGCCAGTAAAGGCCATGGCATACTATAAAATGTAGAATCATTATGATGATCCAGGTTCATACTATAACATGTAGAATCATTAGGATGATCCAGGTTCATACTATAACATGTAGAATCATTAGGATGATCCAGGTTCATACTATAACATGTAGAATCATTAGGATGGATCCAGTGTCAACATATCTCTAACTTTGAAGTATACAGTGGGGTTACAAATTATTGACACTCTTGACAACCTCAAACCAACTCTTAGTGTCCTGATTCAGATCTGTTCAAACCAACTCTTAGTTTCCTGATTCAGATCTGTTTAAACCAACTCTTAGTTTCCTGATTCAGATCTGTTTAAACCAACTCTTAGTTTCCTGATTCAGATCTGTTTAAACCAACTCTTAGTTTCCTGATTCAGATCTGTTTAAACCAACTCTTAGTGTCCTGATTCAGATCTGTTTAAACCAACTCTTAGTTTCCTGATTCAGATCTGTTTAAACCAACTCTTAGTTTCCTGATTCAGATCTGTTTAAACCAACTCTTAGTTTCCTGATTCAGATCTGTTCAAACCAACTCTTAGTTTCCTGATTCAGATCTGTTCAAACCAACTCTTAGTTTCCTGATTCAGATCTGTCCAAACAAACTCTTAATTTAGCACAAATGACTGTATAAAACAAATAATTCAAATACTGAGCAAATGTAAACGCCTGGAGTTTGCTAAACGACATTGGCACTTGATTTGGAATCGGTGCTTTGGTCAGATGACGTGAAAATAATGGCTTTAAACTGTATAACTGATCAATGCACCATCAAACCAGGTCATTAAGAACAGAACAACATGTATGAATTATATATTTGGCTAGAGAAGTGCCATATCTTACAGATCTCTACAGAGGGGTATCCTACGAGGTAACTTTGGTCATCTCTGAATTCAACTCAGGATAACAGGTCATACTAAAGTGGCTCACCTTTTAGCCAGGTACATTTCTATCACAACAAGTCCTTCAGAACTGACTTGCTCTGCTGCAGGCTAACTCAGGGCTAACTCCACGTACCCTGAATGAAATGACTGAGTCCTTCAGAACTGACCTGCTCTGCTGCAGGCTAACTCAGGGCTAACTCCACGACCCTGAATGAAATGACTGAGTCCTTCAGAACTGACCTGCTCTGCTGCAGGCTAACTCAGGGCTAACTCCACGACCCTGAATGAAATGACTGAGTCCTTCAGAACTGACCTGCTCTGCTGCAGGCTAACTCAGGGCTAACTCCACGACCCTGAATGAAATGACTGAGTCCTTCAGAACTGACCTGCTCTGCTGCAGGCTAACTCAGGGCTAACTCCACGACCCTGAATGAAATGACTGAGCCACCAGTTGACGACCAATTAAATCAGATTCCCTCCCTCTTGCAAAGACTGCATGATCATCCCCTTCATTTGAGGAAGACGACTGATTAAACATTTTAATTGTCAAACTTTTTTTTCAATAATCATTGAGTTAATAAAGCTGCATACAAACGTGGTCTCTTTTTTGTTTTCTTGAGTAAGGCAGCTCCAAAAGGCAGGTGTTTCAGCCTAGTTCAGTGCTTTCTGGGGTGGAGGGGGAAGGCAGCTGGAAATACTGAGTGTAGGGGTTGGTCATGTTCTCTAGTTGCGCCTTGATTGGCTCAGTTTTCTGTCACTCATGGAGACACTACGTCACCACAAAATCTACAGGGAGAGCTGTAAAATTCAAGCCCATTGGGTGCTGCCATAGAGTTACATTAGAAGTGTCCATCCAAAAGGCTCAAGGTCATTGGCCACAGATAAAATGACGTCAAATCACATTTTATCTACCGTAGCTTTGATTGGCTCAGTTTTCGGATGGGACCGATGTTTTCGGATGGGACGTTAAACGGGTGTCCTGACTCTCTGAGGTCATTAAAGATCCCATGGCACTTATCGTAAGAGTAGGGGTGTTAACCCCGGTGTCCTGGCTAAATTCCCAATCTGGCCCTCAAACATCACGGTCACCTAATAATCCCCAGTTTACAATTGGCTCATTCATCCCCCTCCTCTCCCCTGTAACTATTCCCCAGGTCGTTGCTGCAAATGAGAACGTGTTCTCAGTCAACTTACCTGGTAAAATAATGAAAAAAAATAATGAAAAAAAATTGGGCTGATCATATCAACATCATACGTTCAAAATCTTAGCTAGCAATGAGTGGTTTGGATTGAGTGGTTTGGAAGCAATCAGTGGCTAACTGCAAGCATTGCAAAGCATCACTAGCCTGCAATTCAGTGGAATGGGTGTGTGGTCCAATTCTGTGTTTAAGGGTGTCTTTTCCAAGCTTAAAAGGATAAACATTCACCTGCAACACCAAGGGACAGAAAAGGTTAAATACATTGGCCATGCTGTGAATCCAGCATGACTTCTGCTGTGTTCAAAACAACCGGAAACTGGGAAATCTCAGACTTCAGCGAGTTCAGGAAAACTGTGAACTCTGAAAAAAACTAGCTCCGACTGAGAAAATACGTCTTGAATGGTCATCCAGAAACTCCAAGTGGGGAACTCGGGCCTCTTTCTAGAGCTCCGACCTAAAGATCACTGACGTCATAATTCGAACTTCCCAGAGACAACGACTGACACCTGTCTCTGATTGGGAGCCATATTTAGGTAGCCTGTTTTCTATTGTGTTTTTATTTTGTATTTTTTAGTGTTCAGTTTCTAGAGCTCCGACCTGAAGATCAATGACGTCATAATTAGAACATCCCAGTTGTGTTGAAAGCACCATAAATCCAGAGACAGACTTTTATGACAACATTTTCCCACAAGGACCACCGTGCCACTCCAGCCTATACGAAACACATCCCTTATGTTAAGTGTTTCTACAATTCCCTATATGATAAATGTATGGTGGAAAAACTATTGGATTTTGAACCGCAATGATAAAAACATGACGGATAAATTCAAAATGAGAGGCTACAAGGACAAAACTCTTGATGCTGCAATGACGAAAATATCTCAAAAACCAAGAGAGCAATTACTAAAAAAAACAACGTATTTTGCAACAAGTTTACCAAGTATTAGGAGAAAATGAAAGCAATCCTGAAAAAGCACTTTCATATTCTACAATCAGAAAAAAAATCACACACCTCTTCACACCCACTGGTGGTCTATAAGTGTAGCATTTAGCATGTTGCTCTACCAAGGAGAGGAGGTAACATGGAGATCTTACTACTACAAAGGGAGACAGGGTATCCTGTCTAAAAACATTGACCCCTAGTGGTCTGACTACTGACTTTGATCTCAGGACCTTCTTATGAACAATTCTCTCTTGTAAATGTATATATTCTTTCTACATCTTATTAGATCCAATATGTTCCCCTTGTTGATGATACTTATTATGCATTAAGGTTGAACCAAAACATTACATTAAATAGGAAACAATTACATATGTGGAATTAAACAATAATGTATGTTGATGCTAATGTTATGTACAGTATTCAGTTATGTTTCCATATGATAGCAATAGCCTGATATATTCAATATGCCATAAACTATTGTTTTGTTAACAGTTTCATTAATTCATTCTAATTAACTTAATAATTATGACACACCCCTCACTATTGTCATTGGTTGCACTAATTACACTGTTTGTCTACATAACCTGGTTCAAGTATTCATGACATCACCCTGAAGAAGGCACAGTGATGCAGAAACGTTGGTTATTTACCCAATAAATTACTGGGAGTTTATATATGGAGTTTATATATGGAGTGTGGGACTCTCTTTATGTTTAATAGCTTATAGTTTATTAGCCATTAGTCAGCACCTCCACATAAATAAAATATGGGTGTGTGTTGGAAAAACTATAGGAACCATTTCCCTGTTTGACCGCTAGGTGTTATGGGTATTATGACACCTCCACTGTGAGGCTCTATAAACTATAGGAACCATTTCCCTGTTTGACCACTAGGTGTTATGGGTATTATGACACCTCCACTGTGGGGCTCTATAAAACTATTGGAACCATTTCCCTGTTTGACCGCTAGGTGTTATGGGTATTATGACACCTCCACTGTGGGGCTCTATAAAACTATTGGAACCATTTCCCTGTTTGACCGCTAGGTGTTATGGGTATTATAACACCTCCACTGTAGGGCTCTATAAAACTATTGGAACCATTTCCCTGTTTGACCGCTAGGTGTTATGGGTATTATGACACCTCCACTGTGGGACTCTATAAAACTATTGGAACCATTTCCCTGTTTGACCGCTAGGTGTTATGGGTATTATGACACCTCCACTGTGGGGCTCTATAAAACTATTGGAACCATTTCCCTGTTTGACCGCTAGGTGTTATGGGTATTATGAGTGGGGCTCTATAGATCAAATTAAATGGGAGAATCTAGAGAATGCAACAATATGTGTTTCGTCTTGCTGTGATGTTCTCAGTAAAATACTAACATCTATACATTTAAAATCTTAGAACAGTAATATTTTACACAGCCTTAAGCCTTCATTTCTGATGAAAAAACACAAATGTGAAAAGATGGTGGATATAGTGTTTTGGATATAAACTCTTCATAAAATCTTTAAAAAATGGTCATCTCACCTCTTAGATTTGGTGTCATGTTCCCCAGAGACATTCCTTTTAGAGGCAGGGCCTTCCTCCTCTCTCTCCCCAGTGAGACTCATTTTAGACACTTGGTCCCCCTCCTCTTTCTCCCCAGAGAGACTCATTTTAGAGCACTGACCCCTAAACAGAGATCCAGCATGTTGGTTGTGGTTAACACAGTGACAACTAATTATTGAAGGTCCATTGTTCTATTTTATTCATTATCTCTTAGAAATAAAACATTTACTAACAGACACATCCAAACAGTCAGGTGATTTAATGCATCACATGAACATGTAGTTGTGATTTATATTCTTCACCTTTTATCCATGTAGTGGAACTAATAACAATAATAATAACAATAATAATAATAATATAATATTAATAATCAAATATTAATAATACAACTATAATATATATAATATAATATTCATAATAATAATGTCTCATTCTAGTGTGTTGCTTTGTTCAACAGGTCTGATATTATTCTGCTGTTACTGAATTCAGTTCATAATAACAATGTAAAGTCTGTTCAGTGGTTTCATACCAAACTACACAGGAAGCAGGAGATCATTGTAATTTAGAAAACAACAAATGTTCTGATATTCTGAAAGATGATTTACAACTATGATACATTAACATTTTGACAAATTGTAAAATAACCACGATATACGAATCGTATAATACGATATATGAACAATATGTTTTTGAATTTGACTTGCCTACGCCCAGTTAGCACCATTTTGTATGATTGAACTGTCACGTAGCTGTCCCAGGTGAAATGGACTGTTAGATCTGAGTGTTTTACTGTCATTCACTATACTAAAATTACACCATACATTTAATTTCTCTACACACTTTACAATAATCCCTGGGAAGATTCTTACCTTGTAGCCTGAATTCACAACCAGAACATGTCAAGTCATTGAGATATTTTCCGTTGTGCTGAGAGATCACCTTACTGATGACAAGTGTCTCTGTATCTGTGTTCTAGGTACAGTTGATCTTTGGATGCAATAATATCTGGTCAAAGTCTAGTGACACAACACCATAGTATATCATAAACATAACAGCAGTTTAACCTTTGGCCAGTAAAGGCCATGGCATACTATAAAACAGGGTTCGTCAACTAGGTTTGGCTTCGGGACAATTTATTTTCTGAGTTAAAGCCAGAACATAATTAGCATATCATATTAGCACAAGTAATAGGCTACACTACAAAATGAACAACATGTTTAACACATTTGATTAGTACATAATACATTCAGTTACAATAAAATAATTTTGATCTTATTAAGTTCATGTTTGCATTGAAAATGTCACTGTTTGTAAATAATTCAATCTCAGACGGCATTATGAATCTAAGCATGGTACTTTCAAAGTGGCCTTCCCGCCCCAGACAGAGGCCTTCCCGCCCCAGACAGAGGCCTTCCCGCCCCAGACAGAGGCCTTCCCGCCCCAGACAGAGGCCAGACGCAGAAAAATGTAATCCTTAACTACAAGCTGCAAACACGGCAGTAGAATCCTCCTTCGTGGCCTGACCCAACAACAGAAGGTCACACGGCAGTAGAATCCTCCTTCGTGGCCTGACCCAACAACAGAAGGTCAAAGTGCTTCCTAAAAGCATCCTGGGTTCTAACCAAACACAACATGCCCTTCACAGACACAGAGCTGTTTAAAAAGTACATGGTGACAGTTTTGGAGGAATTGGCTACAGACAAGTCTATGGATGGCATCATTGTGTCTGTCAAACAGGTGCCCCTGTCTGCATCAACAGCCGGACACTGTGTCCGTGCTCTGGTGGATGACGTGCATAGGATTGTTCTGGAAGGGCTCAGTCAGGCTGAGCATTTTCCCCTGACTATTGATGAGAGAACTGTTGTTCCCCTTGCTATTGATGAGAGAACTGTTGTTCCCCTGGCTATTGATGAGAGAACTGTTGTTCCCCTGGCTATTGATGAGAGAACTGTTGTTCCCCTGGCTATTGATGAGAGAACTGTTGTTCCCCTGGCTATTGATGAGAGAACTGCTGTTCCCCTGGCTATTGATGAGAGAACTGTTGTCCCCCTAGCTATTGATGAGAGAACTGTTGTTCCCCTGGCTATTGATGAGAGAACTGTTGTGCCCCTGGCTATTGATGAGAGAACTGTTGTTCCCCTGGCTATTGATGAGAGAACTGCTGTTCCCCTGGCTATTGATGAGAGAACTGTTGTCCCCCTAGCTATTGATGAGAGAACTGTTGTTCCCCTGGCTATTGATGAGAGAACTGTTGTTCCCCTGGCTATTGATGAGAGAACTGTTGTTCCCCTGGCTATTGATGAGAGAACTGTTGTTCCCCTGGCTATTGATGAGAGAACTGTTGTTTCCCTGGCTATTGATGAGAGAACTGTTGTTCCCCTGGCTATTGATGAGAGAACTGTTGTTCCCCTGGCTACTGATGAGAGAACTGTTGTTCCCCTGGCTATTGATGAGAGAACTGTTGTTCCCTGGCTATTGATGAGAGTACTGTTGTTCCCCTGGCTATTGATGAGAGAACTGTTGTTCCCCTGGCTATTGATGAGAGAACTGTTGTTCCCCTGGCTATTGATGAGAGAACTGTTGTTCCCCTGGCTATTGATGAGAGAACTGTTGTTCCCCTGGCTATTGATGAGAGAACTGTTGTTCCCCTGGCTATTGATGAGAGAACTGTTGTTCCCCTGGCTATTGATGAGAGAACTGTTGTTCCCCTGGCTATTGATGAGAGAACTGTTGTTCCCCTGGCTATTGATGAGAGAACTGTTGTTCCCCTGGCTATTGATGAGAGAACTGTTGTTCCCCTGGCTATTGATGAGAGAACTGTTGTTCCCCTGGCTATTGATGAGAGAACTGTTGTTCCCCTGGCTATTGATGAGAGAACTGTTGTTCCCCTGGCTATTGATGAGAGAACTGTTGTTCCCCTGGCTATTGATGAGAGAACTGTTGTTCCCCTGGCTATTGATGAGAGAACTGTTGTTCCCCTGGCTATTGATGAGAGAACTGTTGTTCCCCTGGCTATTGATGAGAGAACTGTTGTTCCCCTGGCTATTGATGAGAGAACTGTTGTTCCCCTGGCTATTGATGAGAGAACTGTTGTTCCCCTGGCTATTGATGAGAGAACTGACAACACCGATGTAGCACAGTTGTGTGTTTATGTCCGTTATCTTCATGGAAATGACTTTAAAGAAGAGCTACTGGCACTGATTCCCCTGGAAGGACACACCACCGGGGACGTTCCCCTGGAAGGACACGCCACCGGGGACGTTCCCCTGGAATGACACGCCACCGGGGACGTTCCCCTGGAAGGACACGCCACCGGGGACGTTCCCCTGGAATGACACGCCACCGGGGACGTTCCCCTGGAAGGACACGCCACCGGGGACGTTCCCCTGGAAGGACACGCCACCGGGGACGTTCCCCTGGATGGACACGCCACCGGGGACGTTCCCCTGGATGGACACACCACCAGGGACGTTCCCCTGGAAGGACACACAACCGGGGACGTTCCCCTGGAAGGACACACCACCGGGGACGTTCCCCTGGAAGAACACAACACCGGGGACGTTCCCCTGGAAGGACACACCACCGGGGACGTTCCCCTGGAAGAACACAACACCGGGGACGTTCCCCTGGAAGGACACATCACCGGGGATGTTCTCCTGGAAGGACACACCACCGGGGACGTTCCCCTGGAAGGACACACCACCGGAGACGTTCCCCTGGAAGGACACACCACCGGGGACGTTCCCCTGGAAGGACACACCACCGGGGACGTTCCCCTGGAAGGACACACCGCCGGGGACGTTCCCCTGGAAGGACACATCGCCGGGGACGTTCCCCTGGAAGGACACATCGCCGGGGACGTTCCCCTGGAAGGACACGCCACCGGGGACGTTCCCCTGGAATGACACGCCACCGGGGACGTTCCCCTGGAAGGACACGCCACCGGGGACGTTCCCCTGGAATGACACGCCACCGGGGACGTTCCCCTGGAAGGACACGCCACCGGGGACGTTCCCCTGGAAGGACACGCCACCGGGGACGTTCCCCTGGATGGACACGCCACCGGGGACGTTCCCCTGGATGGACACACCACCGGGGACGTTCCCCTGGAAGGACACATCACCGGGGATGTTCTCCTGGAAGGACACACCACCGGGGACGTTCCCCTGGAAGGACACACCACCGGAGACGTTCCCCTGGAAGGACACACCACCGGGGACGTTCCCCTGGAAGGACACACCACCGGGGACGTTCCCCTGGAAGGACACACCGCCGGGGACGTTCCCCTGGAAGGACACACCGCCGGGGACGTTCCCCTGGAAGGACACACCGCCGGGGACGTTCCCCTGGAAGGACACACCGCCGGGGACGTTCCCCTGGAAGGACACACCACCGGGGACGTTCCCCTGGAAGGACACACCACCGGGGATGTTCCCCTGGAAGGACACACCACCGGGGACATCCTATTCACAAAGCTGGAAGAATTGTTTACGCAGCATGGCTTGTCGTTCGAAGAAGTCCATTCTGTGGTCTCCGACGTGGCTCCTGCTATGATGGGCAGACACAGGGGCCTGGTCAGCAGGTTGAAGGAGATCACCCCACAAATGAATGGCTGGCATTGTCTCATCCATCAGAGTGTGCTGTGTGTCAGACTAAACATGGTCTACATTGTCTCATCCATCAGAGTGTGCTGTGTGTCAGACTAAACATGGTTTACATTGTCTCATCCATCAGAGTGTGCTGTGTGTCAGACTAAACATGGTCTACATTGTCTCATCCATCAGAGTGTGCTGTGTGTCAGACTAAACATGGTTTACATTGTCTCATCCATCAGAGTGTGCTGTGTACCAGACTAAACATGGTTTACATTGTCTCATCCATCAGAGTGTGCTGTGTACCAGACTAAACATGGTTTACATTGTCTCATCCATCAGAGTGTGCTGTGTGCCAGACTAAACATGGTTTACATTGTCTCATCCATCAGAGTGTGCTGTGTGCCAGACTAAACATGGTTTACATTGTCTCATCCATCAGAGTGTGCTGTGTACCAGACTAAACATGGTTTACATTGTCTCATCCATCAGAGTGTGTTGTGTACCAGACTAAACATGGTTTACATTGTCTCATCCATCAGAGTGTGTTGTGTGTCAGACTAAACATGGTTTACATTGTCTCATCCATCAGAGTGTGCTGTGTGTCAGACTAAACATGGTTTACATTGTCTCATCCATCAGAGTGTGCTGTGTGCCAGACTAAACATGGTTTACATTGTCTCATCCATCAGAGTGTGCTGTGTACCAGACTAAACATGGTTTACATTGTCTCATCCATCAGAGTGTGTTGTGTGTCAGACTAAACATGGTTTACATTGTCTCATCCATCAGAGTGTGCTGTGTGTCAGACTAAACATGGTTTACATTGTCTCATCCATCAGAGTGTGCTGTGTGCCAGACTAAACATGGTTTACATTGTCTCATCCATCAGAGTGTGCTGTGTACCAGACTAAACATGGTTTACATTGTCTCATCCATCAGAGTGTGCTGTGTGTGTCAGACTAAACATGGTTTACATTGTCTCATCCATCAGAGTGTGCTGTGTACCAGACTAAACATGGTTTACATTGTCTCATCCATCAGAGTGTGCTGTGTGCCAGACTAAACGCTACTGTGACAGATGTGATGGATAAAATCATGCGCATAATAAGCTTTGTCAGGGGGACATCAAGCAACACAACAACGTCTTTTCCGCGAGCTGGCCTCCTGCTTCACAACAACGTGCGCTGGCTGAGTAAAGGAAAAGCAAGCTGGTGACAGAATCAGAGGAGGCCATCCAGGATGATCTCCTGCTTCACAACAACGTGCGCTGGCTGAGTAAAGGAAAAGCAAGCTGGTGACAGAATCAGAGGAGGCCATCCAGGATGATCTCCTGCTTCACAACAACGTGCGCTGGCTGAGTAAAGGAAAAGCAAGCTGGTGACAGAATCAGAGGAGGCCATCCAGGATGATCTCCTGCTTCACAACAACGTGCGCTGGCTGAGTAAAGGAAAAGCTCCAGAGCCATTCTGTCAGCTGCATGACCAGGTTGTGGGTTTAGTCAGAAAAAGTTAAATGAGGGCAGCAGCTGATCACCTTCGTTTTCTGGAAATTTAGGAATTCCTCTCAGATGTTGCTTTTTTGGCGAAATTCTGTAACTTAAACGGGTTAAATCTTCAGTTACAAGGAAGAGGGAAAACAGTCGTGGACTTGAGGCCTTTACTAGGAAGCTTGACTTGTTCAATATGGACTCTAGAAGTTGTTGGATTTGTACTTGTCCTCTGGAAGGCTACTGCTCTTCAGCACACTGAAGAAACGACAGGCAGAAGGACCAGACAACTTCTCCTCCAGATCTGAAGACTACAGCAGCCCAACGATATCATTTCGTTTTAATGTGATATTCTTACAGTCCGCCCTGGTGGATAACTCTCCTCCCTTGCTAAGGAAACGGTACCCTCGCTGGATAAGGCCGAAATTCAAAATGAGCTGATTGAATTCCATCGAGCCATCTGTTTGTTCTGTCATTAAAGGATCAGGTTATCGGGATCAGGTTATCAGGATCAGGTTATCAGGACCAGGTTATCAGGATCAGGTTATCAGGATCAGGTTATCAGGATCAGGTTATCAGGACCAGGTTATCAGGATCAGGTTATCAGGATCAGGTTATCAGGATCAGGTTATCAGGATCAGGTTATCAGGACCAGGTTATCAGGATCAGGTTATCAGGATCAGGTTATCAGGACCAGGTTATCAGGACCAGGTTATCAGGATCAGGTTATCAGGATCAGGTTATCAGGATCCGGTTATCAGGACCAGGTTATCAGGATCAGGTTATCAGGATCAGGTTATCGGGATCAGTTTTATCGGGATCAGGTTATCGGGACCAGGTTATCGGGACCAGGTTTATCAGGATCAGTTTTATCAGGATCAGTTTTATCAGGATCAGGTTTATCGGGACCAGGTTATCAGGACCAGGTTATCAGGATCAGGTTATCAGGATCAGGTTATCAGGATCAGGTTATCAGGACCAGGTTATCAGGATCAGGTTATCAGGATATCAGGATCAGGTTATCAGGATCAGGATATCAGGATCAGGTTATCCCGATACAGACATTCAGATACAGACATCTCCTTTTATTCTGTCCATTATTGTTTAATGTAGGACGCTATGTACTGTACATGCCTTCACCCCCACATAGCCTAGCTCATATTATTGTTTTATGTAGGATGCTATGTACTGTACATGCCTTCACCCCCACATAGCCTAGCTCATATTATTGTTTTATGTAGGATGCTATGTACTGTACATGCCTTCACCCCCACATAGCCTAGCTCATATTATTGTTTTATGTAGGATGCTACATTTCTGGACAATTGTAAATAGCCCTAGAAAAAAAAATCCCTCTTCAATTCGGCCATTTTGCTTTCTTGTGGAAGATGCTGTTCAGCCACATAGCCTAGCTCAGCCAGTTAAGTTATTTATATGGGCCTTCGCCCCCACATAGCCTAGCTCAGCCAGTTAAGTTATTTATATGGGCCTTCACCCCCACATAGCCTAGCTCAGACAGTTAAGTTATTTATATGGGCCTTCGCCCCCACATAGCCTAGCTCAGACAGTTAAGTTATTTATATGGGCCTTCGCCCCCACATAGCCTAGCTCAGACAGTTAAGTTATTTATATGGGCCTTCGCCCCCACATAGCCTAGCTCAGCCAGTTAAGTTATTTATATGGGCCTTCGCCCCCACATAGCCTAGCTCAGCCAGTTAAGTTATTTATATGGGCCTTCGCCCCCACATAGCCTAGCTCAGCCAGTTAAGTTATTTATATGGGCCTTCGCCCCCACATAGCCTAGCTCAGACAGTTAAGTTATTTATATGGGCCTTCGCCCCCACATAGCCTAGCTCAGCCAGTTAAGTTATTTATATGGGCCTTCACTGAAGAAATAGACTCCAATTAAGCCCTCTTGTTATTTTAAAAATCACATTAAAATGAAGATTATTGTTGAAATGAATTACTCGACTGGTGTAGGTTTTCTCCATCTGTTGCATAACAAGTTATCTATATTTTCAGCACCAGGTGCTGTTCACCTCCTATTGATTGTGCTGCAGTTGCCGCTTTATGTTTCAGCACCACAAAATGGTCCTCTACCTGCTTTAATAGTCTCCTGCATTCTCTCCTCAGGAATGAAGTTAACATGTAACTTGTGCATTATTTAGGGAGGTCACATTGTAGATACACTACACCACCATTTAGAATACAGTAGGAACTCTTTCCATTTGTCCTATTGAAACACACAGAAAACTATAGTGTTTAGCCTAAAGCAGCATCTGATTTTACAGTAGATTATAGATGTAGGCTACTGTATAGTCACATGGCTCAGTGTTAAAATGTTAGAGCAGCACATTGGTCTGAACAACTTATATCCTCTTAGTGAATGTCTCTTAATGAGAAACAATCATCAACATGGATGAAAATGCTACATTTTGAAATGAAAATACTATTGAATCTGTAGACAAATTGAAATAGTGATTCTGACGTCAGTGGATCTGCGTGAGGGGTGAGTCAGATGGATTAAGGCATTTTGGAGGGGCTGAATGTTGCACCATTGATAAAGCAGATCAACTGAGCTAGGGTCAGAGTTAGGAAAGAAAACTACAAAATGGCGCCATGTTTGTAGTTCACAACTCTTCTGGTTTCTGTACCAATGTCAGTTGTTTAACCTACTTGTTACATTACATTATTTAAAACAATCCCACGTTATATACGAAAACGTAGCTGTGATTCAAACGAAAGAACGATGGAGCAACAAGAATTGATTAATCAGAAAATTCTGAAAGAATCCCAGCTGAGACAGGAGATAGAAATTTAAAGGTAATTTCAGACTAAGCCGACATATGCAGCGTTTACCGTGAATGCAGTCTCCGCAAAAGCGGGAACATTTCCTTTAAATGTCAACAGCTTGTAGGCCTATGTGTGCTGTGTATGAATATGTGTAGCCCGGCCTATATGATGAGTAACGTTATCTTCAACCCAGCCCATGATGTGGTTCAGGTGTTCAGATAGTGGAAACTGATGTGTTTCAGGTGTTCAGATAGTGGAAACTGATGTGTTTCAGGTGTTCAGATAGTGGAAACTGATGTGGTTCAGGTGTTCAGATAGTGGAAACTGATGTGGTTCAGGTGTTCAGATAGTGGAAACTGATGTGTTTCAGGTGTTCAGATAGTGGAAACTGATGTGTTTCAGGTGTTCAGATAGTGGAAACTGATGTGGTTCAGGTGTTCAGATAGTGGAAACTGATGTGGTTCAGGTGTTCAGATAGTGGAAACTGATGTGGTTCAGGTGTTCAGATAGTGGAAACTGATGTGGTTCAGGTGTTCAGAGAGTGGAAACTGATGTGGTTCAGGTGTTCAGATAGTGGAAACTGATGTGGTTCAGGTGTTCAGATAGTGGAAACTGATGTGTTTCAGGTGTTCAGATAGTGGAAACTGATGTGGTTCAGGTGTTCAGATAGTGGAAACTGATGTGTTTTAGGTGTTCAGATAGTGGAAACTGATGTGGTTCAGGTGTTCAGATAGTGGAAACTGATGTGGTTCAGGTGTTCAGAGTGGAAACTGATGTGTTTTAACCTCTAATTCCTCCCAAACCCGGATCCGGGAGCACCCCCATCAGTAAAAAATCTGACTAGCATAGCCTAGCATAGCGTCACAAGTAAATACTAGCATCTAAATATCATTAAATCACAAGTCCAAGACACCAGATGAAAGATACACATCTTGTGAATCCAGCCATCATTTCTGATTTTTAAAATGTTTTACAGGGAAGACACAATATGTAAATCTATTAGCTAACCACGTTAGCAAAAGACACAACTTTTTTTACCCCACCATTTTTTTACTGCATCAGTAGCTATCAGAAATTCGACCAAATAAAGATATAAATAGCCACTAACCAAGAAACAACTTCATCAGATGACAGTCTGATAACATATTTATTGTATAGCATATGTTTTGTTAGAAAAATGTGCATATTTCAGGTATAAATCATAGCTTACCATTGCAGCCACCATCACAACTCTCACCAAAGCAACTAGAATAACTACAGAGACCATCGTGTATTACCTAAATACTCGTCATAAAACATTTATGAAAAATACACAGCGTACAGCAAATGAAAGACACAGATCTTGTGAATCCAGCCAATATTTCAGATTTTCTAAGTGTTTTACAGCGAAAACACAATATAGCGTTATAATAGCTTACCACAATAGCAAACCACACAACAGCATTGATTCAAGCCAAAAATAGCGATAACGTATAAACCACCAAAATATATTAATTTTTTCACTGACCTGCTCAGAATTCTTCAGATGACAGTCCTATAACATCATATTACACAATGCATATAGAGTTTGTTCGAAAACGTGCATATTTAGCGGCACAAATCGTGGTTATACAATGAGAAAAGTAGCCAAGCTGCCAAGAAAATGTCGGGAGAAATCTTGGGAGAGGCACCTATTCTAATCGATAAATAATCATAAACTTCACTAAAAAATACAGGTTGGACAGCAAATGAAAGATAAATTAGTTCTTAATGCAATCGCTGTGTTACATTTTTAAAATTAACGTTACTACAACATACCGCGTGCGTTAAAGCGAGGCTGCACTGAAATTAATGGCGGCTTATGCATTTTACATTTTTCAACAGAACAACGAATTAACAGCATGAATAGTTCTTACTTTTTGATGAACTCCCATCAGAATCTTGGGAAAGGTGTCCTTTGTCCAAAAGAATCGTTGCTCGGTTGTAGAATGTCGTCTTCAACGTTGCAATTAGCAGTAAACATTAGCATGTGAGCCAGAGATACCCAATTCCCTAGAACGCCACAAAAATAAATACCCGAAAATCACAATATACTGACATAAACTGATATAATTCGGTTTAAAATAACAACATTATGATGTCTTTAATGCCTATATCGAATAAAAACACAGCCGGATATTTCTAAGAGCTATAACCGAAGGTTCTAGTACGATATGCCAAGGTCCTCCGTGCGTCAGAGCGAAGAGGGAAAAGACCAGACACTTCCTTGCCAAGCTATTTATAACCTTTCAGATCTGCGTAGAGACTCCATTTCAAGTCTCACTATTCGCTAACATCCAGGGGAAGGCGTATGCAGTGCATCTCAACCAATAGAAGACAGGCAGATTTATAAACAGATCTCAGAGCAGCTTGCAGAATTCTGCATTCTCACATCCACAGAGGAAAATAGTCCAGTTCTGTTTCACTCACAGATATAATTCAAACGGTTTTAGAAACTAGAGAGTGTTTTCAATCCAATAGTAATAATAATATGCATATTGTACGAGCAAGAATTGAGTACGAGGCAGTTTAATTTGGGAACGTAATTATTACAAAGTACTAACAGCACCCCCTATTGACAAGAAGTTTAAGCTCTCGCCCAAAGCCTGTTGTCTTGGCATGTGGACATAAACTTTCTGATCAATCAAATATGTGCTTATTCTTATCATTACAAGTCTCTCGTAGAACAATCAAGCTGTTTCCCCAGTTTACTGAGGGGTTTATTACACCCCAGCTAAAAGCCTATAGACCTATTTATTAAATAAAGTCCACCACTGTCAGAGTCCTCAGTTGTAGTGAGAACATTGTGTCATATGTTTAAGGGCTGTTTCATGATTGTGATTCCAAAATGTTCCAGTGTTGAGGAACTGTAATGGTTTGAATACACCTGCTCTTTAAGAAGAACTACAACTCCCTGTTTCACGTTGCATCACGTCCAGTGTTGAGGAACTGTAATGGTTTGAAAACACCTGCTCTTTAAGAAGAACTACAACTCCCTGTTTCACGTTGCATCACGTCCAGTGTTGAGGAACTGTAATGGTTTGAATACACCTGCTCTTTAAGAAGAACTACAACTCCCTGTTTCACGTTGCATCACGTCCAGTGTTGAGGAACTGTAATGGTTTGAATACACCTGCTCTTTAAGAAGAACTACAACTCCCTGTTTCACGTTGCATCACGTCCAGTGTTGAGGAACTGTAATGGTTTGAATACACCTGCTCTTTAAGAAGAACTACAACTCCCTGTTTCACGTTGCATCACGTCCAGTGTTGAGGAACTGTAATGGTTTGAATACACCTGCTCTTTAAGAAGAACTACAACTCCCTGTTTCACGTTGCATCACGTCCAGTGGCGGCGACCGGAAATGGCGCCGGAATTGTAGTTCTAACCCCTTTGTGGTTTGTTTAGAATAATGATGTACACTGCTCAAAAAAATAAAGGGAACACTTAAACAACACAATATAACTCCAAGTAAATCACACTTCTGTGAAATCAAACTGTCCACTTAGGAAGCAACACTGATTGACAATACATTTCACATGCTGTTGTGCAAATGGAATAGACAAAAGGTGGAAATTGTAGGCAATTAGCAAGACACCCCCAATAAAGGAGTGATTCTGCAGGTGGTGACCACAGACCACTTCTCAGTTCCTATGCTTCCTGGCTGATGTTTTGGTCACTTTTGAATGCTGGCGGTGCTCTCACTCTAGTGGTAGCATGAGACGGAGTCTACAACCCACACAAGTGGCTCAGGTAGTGCAGCTCATCCAGGATGGCACATCAATGCGAGCTGTGGCAAGAAGGTTTGCTGTGTCTGTCAGCGTAGTGTCCAGAGCATGGAGGCGCTACCAGGAGACAGGCCAGTACATCAGGAGACGTGGAGGAGGCCGTAGGAGGGCAACAACCCAGCAGCAGGACCGCTACCTCCGCCTTTGTGCAAGGTGGAGCACTGCCTGAGCCCTGCAAAATGACCTCCAGCAGGCCACAAATGTGCATGTGTCAGCATATGGTCTCACAAGGGCTCTGAGGATCTCATCTCGGTACCTAATGGCAGTCAGGCTACCTCTGGCGAGCACATGGAGGGCTGTGCGGCCCCACAAAGAAATGCCACCCCACACCATGACTGACCCACCTCCAAACCAGTCATGCTGGAGGATGTTGCAGGCAGCAGAACGTTCTCCACGGCGTCTCCAGACTCTGTCACGTCTGTCACATGTGCTCATGTGCTCAGTGTGAACCTGCTTTCATCTGTGAAGAGCACAGGGCGCCAGTGGCGAATTTGCCAATCTTGGTGTTCTCTGGCAAAAGCCAAACGTCCTGCACGGTGTTGGGCTGTAAGCACAACCCCCACCTGTGGACGTCGGGCCCTCATACCACCCTCATGGAGTCTGTTTCTGACCGTTTGAGCAGACACATGCACATTTGTTAAAACAGAATAGACATGTTAAAAACACACCCTCAGCCTTCTTCATCTATTCCTCATCAATATCACCATCGTTGTAGTAGTCATCACCCTCAGCCTCATTCATCTGTTCCTCCATCAATATCACCATCGTTGTTGTAGTCATCACCCTCAGCCTTCTTCATCTGTTCCTCTATCAATATCACCATCGTTGTTGTAGTCAACACCCTCAGCCTCATTAATCTATTCCTCCATCAATATCACCATCGTTGTTGTAGTCATCACCCTCAGCCTCATTAATCTATTCCTCCATCAATATCACCATCGTTGTTGTAGTCATCACCCTCAGCCTCATTAATCTAGTCCTCCATCAATATCACCATCGTTGTTGTAGTCATCACCCTCAGCCTCATTAATCTATTCCTCCATCAATATCACCATCGATGTTGTAGTCATCACCCTCAGCCTCATTAATCTATTCCTCCATCAATATCACCATCGTTGTTGTAGTCATCACCCTCAGCCTCATTAATCTATTCCTCCATCAATATCACCATCGTTGTTGTAGTCATCACCCTCAGCCTCATTCATCTATTCCTCCATCAATATCACCATCGTTGTTGTAGTCATCACCCTCAGCCTCATTAATCTATTCCTCCATCAATATCACCATCGTTGTTGTAGTCATCACCCTCAGCCTCATTCATCTATTCCTCCATCAATATCACCATCGTTGTTGTAGTCATCACCCTCAGCCTCATTCATCTATTCCTCCATCAATATCACCATCGTTGTTGTAGTCATCACCCTCAGCCTCATTAATCTATTCCTCCATCAATATCACCATCGTTGTTATAGTCATCACCCTCAGCCTCAATAATCTATTCCTCCATCAATATCACCATCGTTGTTGTAGTCATCACTCATCACCCTCAGCCTCAATAATCTATTCCTCCATCAATATCACCATCGTTGTTGTAGTCATCACCCTCAGCCTCATTAATCTATTCCTCCATCAATATCACCATCGTTGTTGTAGTCATCACCCTCAGCCTCATTACTCTGTTACTCCATCAATATCGTCATAATAGTCATCATCCACTTCATAGTTTCTGCCCTCAATAAAAGCCCTTCTGAATGAACCACATTGTCCTTCTGCCTGCTGGAGCTCATCAAGCTTTCCAGCAACAAGCTTTCTCTGAGACACAATCACTTCCTGTTGGTCAGCTGCAGGGAATCGCCCACGTCTCTGAGACACAATCACTTCCTATTGGTCAGCCGCAGGGAACTGCCCACGCCTCTGAGACACAATCACTTCCTATTGGTCAGCCGCAGGGAACCGCCCACGTCTCTGAGACACAATCACTTCCTATTGGTCAGCTGCAGGGAACCGCCCACGTCTCAGGAGATATGTATTTTAGGCAGTAAGTAAAACTGCCGAGGCCTTGGAGAATCTGGCCCTAAAAGACAGACCATCTGTTTATCTGTAATGTACTTATCCTCATACAGTTTATCTCCTGGATTCATCTTTGTGTTTTCTGGTTGTGTTGAGTGGGACAATGGAACATAGTGTTTAACATGATCCTATTGTCTATTGGCTTCAAGAAGATATTCACTTTATCCATTACAACAATCTGAGCCCCTTATCTGCTGGTTTCATCACTATATTTCTAGAGCTTGATTTGTTTAAACATTTATAAGGTTAAACTGATAAACAGGTCTGGTTCTGAATTGTGAAAAGGAAGCCACATCCCTACGTATAAGAGTCTGTATAGTTTCTGACACTGACTCCAACTGAGGTTCCCAATGTGAGGGGTTTGGAAATAGTATATGAGGAAAATCTGTTTCATATTCAAAATGATCTGATAACTTCAACCCTCTATGATAGACGTGTAGATCCCTCCGGAGCTCCCTGCAGTCCACCTGTTTAGGAGTTGGTATGAAAGTCAGTCCTCTTTCTAGAACCTCACTCTCGGCTTGGTTGAGCCCAATGGGACATTGCTGGTCAAGACCTCTAATTGGTTGTGAAAGTAGTATGGACATATTGATGGAACAAGGGCACTAAACTGGTGGTTAGACAGGGTAGATCCAAGAGCCTCTGCTCTCATCTAGAGGGTGTTTCTCTGTACTGCTTGACACATGGAGACTCAATGGAGGCCCAGTGCAAGTGCTCAAAGTAAGGCCCAAACAATTGTTTGTCAGGTTGGGATCTATAAAGCAGTATGTTCTTTATTTAATAGCAACTGGTTCATAAAAAGAGAGTGCCTGGAATACTCGGTTACTGAAGACATTGCCGAAAGTTATTAATTGATTGTTAATGAATAAAGCTTGTTTTACAAATCATGATCCTCATCTTGAAAAGTCACCTGTGACAGTATTCATAAAGAGTAGGAGAGCTGATCTAGGATCAGTTTAGCCTTTTAGATCATAATGAATCAGATTACATGGAGAGGGGGGACTTGATCTTAGATCATAATGAATCAGATTACATGAAGAGGGGATACCTGATCCTAGATCATAATGAATCAGATTTCATGGAGAGGGGGACCTGATCCTAGATCATAATGAATCAGATAACATGGAGAGGGGGACCTGATCCTAAATCATAATGAATCAGATTACATAATGAATCAGGTTACATGGAGAGGGGGGACCTGATCCTAGATCATAATGAATCAGATTACATGGAGAGGGGGGACCTGATCCTAGATCATAATGAATCAGATTACATGGAGAGGGGGACCTGATCCTAGATCATATTGAATTAGTTTACATGGAGGGGGGACCTGATCCTAGATCATAATGAATCAGTTTACATGGAGGGGGGGACCTGATCCTAGGTCAGCACCCTCCTCTGGGACACTGCCTGTATGAAACAGAACACATAGTTGTAAAGTCTAGTTACAGCAGGTGTTTACTGCCATCTAGTGGAAGATACCAATAAAACACTTTATTATCAGGGTGGGGAGACAGCTGAGCTGAAACAGAAAGTAAAGTTGTTCTTTTGTAAAGGATCCATTTTGAGACGACAGAGCAGAAAACACTATATGGAGATTATTGAAAAATAAAGTAAGTATTTCTGAAAAATAATTTATTCTAAAGGACAGAGTAAGAGAATGAATATCTGTAATGAGATATTACTAGTTAGTAGAACTGCTACTTGAGCTGAGTTGCTGACAGACAGCAGTTTTCAAAGTGTAAACTAATCAGTAGGCCGACATGTTATCAGTAAAACGTCTGGTAAAGATGGTGGAGGAGCTTTTCAACTATATGGTTTTATGTTTATCTCAGGGTTTCTCAATCCTTTTGTTCTTACCAGCACTTACACACCTGATTCAACTAATCATCAAATATTTTAAGACAGTTTAATATTTGAGGCATACAAATTAACATTCTCAAATTAAAACCTTTTGGGTTTGTAGGACTGCTTACAATTATTAAAGGCCTACACTAACTCACATGTTGGAGGAAAAAAACACAACTAAACTTGGTTTCGAGTAAATTATATGTTTATCAAAATTAATGTAAGAGAGATGTCTTGAAGAAACGTGTCTGCGTTTTCAACTCTGTGTCTCAGTGCGCTGCGACTGGGAAGTTCGTTTTGCATGTCCCGGTGCTACAGCTGTGTGGACAATTATTTTTTAGACCAATGGAATGGTATAAAATGCGCAAACTCTGCTCACCCGGGGAGCCGGGCAATGCAAAACGAGTTAACCCAATGACCGCTACTTTATTTCCTGATATGAAATTGAAAGTAACTTTGTAGCCGACGCAGTTACAAAATGTCTGAAACTGTGGCTCATATGGAACGTTAGAACAGTGGTGGAAGAAGTACTCAATTGTCATTACTAAAAGTAAAGATACCTTAATAGAAATTATTAAATTAAAAATGAAAGTCACCCAGTAAAATTCTACTTCAGTAAAAGTCTAAAAGTATTTGGTTTTAAATATTATTAAGTATCAAAAGTACATTTAATTGCTCAAATATACTTAATTATCAAAGTAAAAGTAAAGTAGTAATAATTTCAATTCCTTTTATTAATCAAACCAGACGGCACAACTTTCTTGTTATTTTAATGTATGGATAGCCAGGGTCACACTCCAACACTCAGACATCATTTAAAAACAAAGTATTTGTGTTTAGTGAGTCCTCCAGATCAGAGGCAGTAGGGATGACCAGCAATATTCTCTGTTTAGTGAGTCTGCCAGATCAGAGGCAGGAGGGATGACCAGGGATGTTCTCTTGATAAGTGTGTGAATTAGACCATTTTCTGTCCTGCTAAGCATTCAAAATGTAACGAGTACTTTTGGGAGTCAGGGAAAATGTATGGAGTAAAAAAATCATTTTCTTCATGAATGTAGTGAAGTAAAAGTAAAAGTTGTTAAAAACATAAATAGTAATATATAAATAGTAAGTAGTACTTTAAAGTATTTAGAAGACAGATAAAAGTGTTAGAAGACAGATAAATGTGTTGATTTGTAGGAACCTGATGGTCTCTGTTGGAAATGTTGTGAAAAGTATCTGGCCTCGGCTATAAATATCTGGCATTACTCATCTCATATGTATATACTGTATTCTATACTGTTCTACTGTATCTTAGTCTATGTATTACTCATCTCATATGTATATACTGTATTCTATACTATTCTACTGTATCTTAGTCTATGTATTACTCATCTCATATGTATATACCGTATTCTATACTATTCTACTGTATCTTAGTCTATGCCGCTCTGACATTGTGACCAATAACATTTGATTTGATTTGATTTAGATTAGGCTTTATACACGACATGACCAAAAGTATGTGGACACCTGCTAGTCGAACATCTCATTCCAAAATCATAGGCATTCATATGGAGTTGTTCCCCCTTTGCTGCTATAACAGCCTCCACTCTTCTGGGAAGGCTTTGCACAAGATGTTGAAACATTGCTGCGGGGACTTGCTTCCATTCAGCCACAAGAGCATTAGGGAGGTCGGGCACTGATGTTGGGTGATTAGGCCTGGCTCGCAGTCAGCGTTCCAATTCATCCCAAAGGTGTTCGATTGGTTGAGGTCAGGGCTCTGTGCAGGCCAGTCAAGTTCATCCACACCGATCTCGAGAAGCCATTTCTGTATGGACCTCGCTTTGTGCACGGGGACATTGTCATGCTGAAACAGGAAATGGCCTTCCCCAAACTGTTGCCACAAAGTTGGAAGCACAGAATCGTCTAGAATGTAATTTTATACTGTAGCGTTAAGATTTCTCTTCACTAGAACTAGGGGGCCCGAACCATGAAAAACAGCCTCAGACCATTATTCCTCCTCCACCAAACTTTACAGTTGGCACTATGCATTCGGGCAGGTAGCGTTTTCCTGGCATCTGGATAAGAGCGTCCGCTAAATGACTTAAATGTAAATGTAATCCGCCAAACCCAGATTCGTCCGTTGGACTGCCAGATGGAGAAGCGTGATTCATAACTCCAACGAACACGTTTCCACTGTTCCAGAGTCCAATGGCGGCGAGCTTTACACCACTCAAGCAGATGCTTGGCATTGCGCATGGTGATCTTGTGTACGGCTGCTCGGCCGTGGAAACCCATTTCATGAAGCTCCCGACGAACAGTTATTTTGCTGACGTTGCAGATTGGAACTTGGTAGTGAGTGTTGCAACCGAGGACAGACCATTTTTATGTGCTTCCACACTCGGTGGGCCCTTTTTGTGAGCTTGTGTGGCCTACCACTTCACGGTTGAGCCGTTGTTGCTCCTAGACGTTTCCACTTCACAATAACAGCACTTACAGTTGACCGGGGCAGCTCTAGCAGGGCAGGAATTTGACAAACTGACTTGTTGGTAAGGTGGCATCCTATGACATTTGTCTATGGAGATTGCATGGCGGTCTGCTCGATTCTATACATCTGTCAGCAGCGGGTGTGGCTGAAATAGCTGAATTCTCTCATTTGAAGGGGTGTCCACATACTTTTGTATATATAGTGTACATGCTCTGTCCTGCTACTGGTAGGCCTATAACATTATGTGTACTGACCTGAACAGGTTTAGGCTGGTCATCTATGATATGTAGGTTATACACAGTACATTCTCTGTCCCTGCTACTGGTAGGACTATAACATTATGTGAACTGACCTGAACAGGTTTAGACTGGTCATCTATGATATGTAGGTTATATACAGTACATTCTCTGTCCTGCTACTGGTAGGCCTATAACATTATGTGAACTGATCTGAACAGGTTTAGGCTGGTCATCTATGATATGTAGGTTATATACAGTACATTCTCTGTCCTGCTACTGTTAGGCCTATAACATTATGTGTACTAACCTGAACAGGTTTAGACTGGTCATCTATGATATGTAGGCTATAGCTGAGGTATAGACCTTGATCTGCATATCACTAACAAACTGCTATTATACATTATAACCTAGTCTACTTTACATAATATAAAATCTCTTACTTGATGCAAAAAACCTTTCTGAATGGATCAATGATTTCCCCCTCAGATCAATCATGTCCATTTCAGCCCTTCTGTCTATATTCTCAGATACGTTTAGAAAAGAACAGATTGAAAGACAATGAACAATAAATATCCTGTTAATGAATACAAATAATTGTGAGACATGGCCTTGTGTTGCTGTAATGTCTATAACTACCTTAACAAACAGTGACTTATTATTATTATTATTATTATTATTATTGTTGCTGTACTGTCTATAACTACCTTAACAAACAGTGACTTATTATTATTATTGTTATTGTTGTTGCTGTACTGTCTAGAACTACCTTAACAGTGACTTATTATTATTATTATTATTGTTGCTGTACTGTCTATAACTACCTTAACAGTGACTTATTATTATTGTTATTATTATTATTATTATTGTTGCTGTACTGTCTATAACCACCTTAACAAACAGTGATTTATTATTATTATTGACAGTTACCATGGAGATGAAATGTCACAACTACATGATGCATTAAATCACCTGACTGTTTCGATATGTCTGTTAGTAAATGTTTTATTTCTCAAAGAAATAATGAATAAATGAAAACCATTGGAAATCAATTATTTGTTGTCACTGTGTTAACCACAACCAACATGCTGGATCTCTGTTTAGGGGACAGTGCTCTAAAATGAGTCTCTCTGTGGAGAGAGAGGGGGGCCCTGCCTCTAAAATGAGTCTCTCTGGGGAGAGAGAGGAAGGGGGTCCTGCCTCTAAAATGCATCTCTCTGGGGGACATGACACCAAAGCTAAGAGGTAAGATGACAATTTTATGAAGATTTGATTAAGTTTATTTCCAAAATAAATAGCTATCTTAAGATGAATGCACTTACTGTAAATCTCTCTGGATAAGAGCATCTGCTAAATCAGGGGTTCTCAATCCGGGGTCTGTGGAGGTACTGCATGGGTTCTCAATCCGGGGTCTGTGGAGGTACTGCAGGGGTTCTCAATCCGGGGTCTGTGGAGGTACTGCAGGGGTTCTCAATCCGGGGTCTGTGGAGGTACTGCAGGGGTTCTCAATCCGGGGTCTGTGGAGGTACTGCAGGGGTTCTCAATCCGGGGTCTGTGGAGGTACTGCAGGGGTTCTCAATCCGGGGTCTGTGGAGGTACTGCAGGGGTTCTCAATCCGGGGTCTGTGGAGGTACTACAGGGGTTCTCAATCCGGGGTCTGTGGAGGTACTGCTGGGGTTCTCAATCCGGGGTCTGTGGAGGTACTGCAGGGGTTCTCAATCCGGGGTCTGTGGAGGTACAGCAGGGGTTCTCAATCCGGGGTCTGTGGAGGTACTGCAGGGGTTCTCAATCTGGGGTCTGTGGAGGTACTGCAGGGGTTCTCAATCCGGGGTCTGTGGAGGTACTGCAGGGGTTCTCAATCCGGGGTCTGTGGAGGTACAGCAGGGGTTCTCAATCCGGGGTCTGTGGAGGTACTGCAGGGGTTCTCAATCCGGGGTCTGTGGAGGTACTGCAGGGGTTCTCAATCCGGGGTCTGTGGAGGTACTGCAGGGGTTCCACGGCACCCTGACTCTACTCGTTGCAATGTAAGACATTTGATAGAATTTTCACGACACGACCACTTTGCCTACTCTTAATTATTGCCTAATTTAATTGAATGCATATTTTTTTAACCAATTGTGATCGTTGTTACAAGCAGAATTTTGACAATATAACCGTTATATCAACACACTCTTCACACCCGTTTAACAACTCTAAATATCTTTGGCATAGTAGGCATCAAGTCCCTTCCCAATAATGTTGCCTACAACGTTGCATACAATGTTCATTTACATCTAACACATATCACGCCCTAGATGCCTTCAATTGCCCAATTTATAGCCATGCCCAATTTAGGATTATTTTTTAACAATGTGATGTTGTGCTCCAAAGGGATAACTTGAAATAACATGATGTAGGTATTTAAATAATCAGAAGAAAAACGTGTTTATTAAACACTCTTAGAAAAGAAGGTTCCATATAGAACCAAAAAGGCTTCTATCACTTCCTTAATATATGGAACCACTAAAAGTTATATATATGTTTTGGTTCAGTGAAGAAGAACCTCTAGAGTTCTGATCAACGAAAGGTGGATGTTTTGAGGATGTGAACCCAGCAGCTTTCCAGTGGTCAGATCAATTCCTCCCGTTTTTTCCAGCGCCCGGCCCAGGATTTGAACCTGCCACCTTTCGGCCACAGGTCCAACTCCTTATCTGCTGGATGAAAACCTGAGTTAATCTTCAGAAATAAGCATGAGTTAATCTGCCAAAATGAAGACAAAGTGCTATGCAGTTATACATGGTATCGCTTGTTATACATAATTATTATACATAAATTATTGCCAAAAGCACAAGACATACTGTTGCATGTAGGTCTATATTATTTATGGGTTGATCACATAGAAATATAAAACATTATTTTTAACTACTACAAAGCAATTACATGTGGCGCAGGAACCACTGACTCACTGCATTATTCTATGGTATTATCAAGACACCTGCTGTTAACTCTTAACTACTTAGGACAGCTCACCAGGTGTCCAAAATATCTGCCGACTAGGTGGGACTAGAGATTTCATGCATAGCTTTAATTTATACCCATAAGTGTAAAATGTCTTTATTCTCAGCACTTATACGAACAATTTTCTACTCTGAGACACTTTGGCGATATGGACCCAGATCTCAAAACATTGTTATAAAAAACGTAGAATGTTTGTTTAACATAATAATAAAAAATGAATATTACTAATGTAACCCACTGTAAAGACTGGGTTTAGTTGATTGTGTTGCACTGCTCATGTCCGCGTTCTGTAACTGTCCGCGTCCCCGTACAGTTCTGTCCGCGTCCCCGTTCGGTGTGGCGCCAAGCATATTGTCCGGTTACGCGCAGAGTTGGCTGAGGTGCTCTTGGGGAATAACGACGGAGTTCACTACAGTGTTGAGACACCGAAGTTTATTGTTCAATTAGCTTTTTTCTTTACGGTCAGGGACAGTATGAGTGTAGCCAGATCCTTTTCACTCTCTGTCCTTGTTTCATTTCGTGGTTCACCGGATTCGTCATTTTCATCGAGACGAGGTACAGAACGACCAGCTAGCTAGCCAAGCTAGTCGGTACAGCTCGGTAAGCTAGCTAGCTACTCTACCAGCAGCATCCTAGTTAACTTAGCTAACAATACATGATTCTCTCGTTGACGGATGCTGGCTACCTCTGTCCGGTTCTCCTCTCTTCACTAGATGGACGGTAACTTTAGTGTTTAACCCCTCTGTGTCCAAGGACCAATCTTTTGAATATTATTTTTGGGACGCCTCAATAGCAGGTATTGAACACCGGGTAAATAATCACTAGTCAGAGCCTCAACCTTAGTATACATTCATTATAAAAAACATCTTAATATCTGATATTGCGAGTAAACAACCTCGGAATAGAAAAGACAAGAGTGGTCTTCCAGCCCTCCAATAAATTACATAATTCAACCCTCCCGGTTAGTAAATTTACCTCAACATGCCCCCGGAGAAGGCAGAGTAACGACACCAGCCTTTTAGCGGGGCTGACTACAACGCTCGCGTCGCTAAATGAATTTCGTTATTAAAAATGACACACTGCTCGCGCCGACGAGCATCTAGAAGTCAGTTCTATTTGTGACGTAGATCGCGCTGCATCTCCTCATTGGTTTATTGAAGCAGGTACCCACGTGCCATCTCCTCATTGGTTTATTGAAGCAGGTACCCACGTGCCATCTCCTCATTGGTTTATAGAAGCAGGTACCCAGTGCCATCTCCTCATTGGTTTATAGAAGCAGGTACCCACGTGCCATCTTCTCATTGGTTTATAGAAGCAGGTACCCACGTGTCATCTCCTCATTGGTTTATAGAAGCAGGTACCCATGTGCCATCTCCTCATTGGTTTATAGAAGCAGGTACCCATGTGCCATCTCCTCATTGGTTTATAGAAGCAGGTACCCATGTGCCATCTCCTCATTGGTTTATAGAAGCAGGTACCCACGTGCCATCTCCTCATTTAGCAAAAAAACATAACTTAACATAAACATAATTTCTTTAAAGAATAAAAGGTAATTTACGAACATTTCTGAAAATGGATATATAGCGTTTGGAATGAAACTCTTCTTCTGTTTCCCCATCTGAGCTCAGAGTAGATGAGAGATGTAATGTTTGTCTCTGTTGTGTTGAAGTCCAATCAAGCAGGAGAGACCAGCCTCCCCTGAACCCAGCTGTGTGTCCATGAAGAGTGACCGGTCTATGGATCTACCTATATGGTTTAGAGACTTTTCTACTGAACAAAGGTAAGAAGAACTCATGGGTCATGGTCAGTGAGTTAAACAACACTGTCTCTAGTCATTTCTCCTCTCCCATTTTCCCATTTCTATTTGTTGTTAACATAATCCATAGGCTAATCATTTTGTCCATTTTCATAGTCCTAAAACAATAATAATCAAACACAACATTCCCTCCCTCCGTGTGTGTGTGTGTGTGTGTGTGTGTGTGTGTGTGTGTGTGTGTGTGTGTGTGTGTGTGTGTGTGTGTGTGTGTGTGTGTGTGTGTGTGTGTGTGTGTGTACGACCTGGAGGAGATGTAATCTCATGTTTTGTCCACAGAAACCAACAGGAGAGATCAGAGTCAGAGATTCTCAGTGGTCAGTCTTCCCAGAGTCATCAAACAGACCTGGCCTCCATATTCAGTGTATGTGGTCCTGTTATGTACATTTGTTTTTGTTTACCTCAAGTAAAGTTGATCTGTCAATCATTCATTAATGTGTTAATGAGAAAGCATTTTGTCTCTTGCTTAACTTATTTAGTTTATTTATTTCAGTTGCTTGAAGAGAAAATTATGACATTTGTGAAGAACGAGCTGAAGATGTTCAAGAGGATTCTTAGTCCAGAACTCCCAGAAGGCTTTGAGAGTCAGAAGCAGGATAAGGAAGTGGTGGATGCTGAAGATGAGAAGCAGGAGAGCAGTGCCAGAGAGGGGGCTCTGAAGATCACACTGCACGTCCTGAGGAAAATGAACCAGAAGGAGCTTGCTGACACACTGGAGAAATGTAAGATCTGTCTGCCTCATGTTGAATGCTGTTTTATAACATTTAAAAGCTGTAGCTAAAGTACAGCTAAAGTAGCTGTGTAACTCAATGATATTGTAGCAGCCTTAACTAGAGGTCGACCGATTATGATTTTTCAACGCAGATACCGATACCGATTATTGGACGACCAAAAAAGCCGATACAATGTTTTTTTACATTTACTTGTAATAATGACAATTACAACAATACTGAATGAACACTTATTTTAACTTAATATAATACATCAATAAAATCAATCTTGCCTCAAGTAAATAATGAAACATGTTCAATTTGGTTTAAATAATGCAAAAACAAAGTGTTGGAGAAGAAAGTAAAAGTGCAATATGTGCCATGTAAGAAAGCTAACGTTTCAGTTCCTTGCTCAGAACATGAGAACATATGAAAGCTGGTGTTTCCTTTTAACATGAGTCTTCAATATTCCCAGGTAAGAAGTTTTAGGTTGTAGTTATTATAGGAATTATAGGACTATTTCCCTCTATACCATTTGTATTTCATTAACCTTTGACTATTGGATGTTCTTATAGGCACTTTAGTATTGCCAGTGTAACAGTATAGCTTCCGTGCCTCTCCTCGCTCCTCCCTGGGCTCGAACCAGGAACACAACGACAACAGCCACCCTCGAAGCAGCGTTACCCATGCAGAGCAAGGGGAACAACCACTCCAAGTCTCAGAGCGAGTGACGTTTGAAACGCTATTAGCGCGCGCTAACTAGCCAGCCATTTCACATCGGTTACACCAGCCTCATCTCGGGAGTTGATAGGCTTGAAGTCATAAACAGCGCGATGCTTGACGCACAACGAAGAGCTGCTGGCAAAACGCACGAAAGTGCTGTTTGAATGAATGTTTACGCGCCTTCTTCTGCCTACCACCGCTCAGTCAGATACTTAGATACTTAGATGCTTGTATGCTCAGTCAGATTATATATATTATCTAGCAGGACACGCTAGATAATATCTAGTAATATCATCAACCATGCGTAGTTAACTAGTGGTTATGATTGATTGATTGTTTTTTATAAGATAAGTTTAATGCTAGCTAGCAACTTACCTTGGCTTACTGCATTCACGTAACAGGCAGTCTCCTTGTGGAGTGCAACGAGAGGCAGGCAGGTCGTTATTGCGTTGGACTAGTTAACCTGACGGTTGCAATATTGGATCCCCCGAGCTGACAAGGTGAAAATCTGTCGTTACTCCCCTGAACGAGGCAGTCATTGAAAATAAGAATGTGTTCTTTTTTTTTTTTTTTATTATTATTTTTATAAATTTTTATCCCATTTTCTCCCCAATTTTCGTGGTATCCAATCGCTAGTAATTACTACCTTGTCTCATCGCTACAACTCCCGTACGGGCTCGGGAGAGACGAAGGTCGAAAGCCATGCGTCCTCCGAAGCACAACCCAACCAGCCGTACTGCTTCTTAACACAGCGCGCCTCCAACCCGGAAGCCAGCCGCACCAATGTGTCGGAGGAAACACCGTGTACCTGGCCCCCTTGGTTGGCGCGCACTGCGCCCGGCCCGCCACAGGAGTCGCTGGAGCGCGATGAGACAAGGATATCCCTACCGGCCAAACCCTCCCTACCCCGGACGACGCTATGCCAATTGTGCGTCGCCCCACGGACCTCCCGGTCGCGGCCGGCTGCGACAGAGCCTGGGCGCGAACCCAGAGACTCTGGTGGCGCAGTTAGCACTGCGATGCAGTGCCCTAGACCACTGCGCCACCCGGGAGGCAAGAATGTGTTCTTAACTGACTTGCCTAGTTAAATAAAGAAGAAGAAAAAAAGAAAAAATCAGTGTCCAAAAATACCGATTTCCGATTGTTATGAAAACTTGAAATCGGCCCAAATTAATCAGCCATTCCGATGAATCGGTCGACCTCTAGCCTTAACACAACACCTAGTGACCTCATCAAGTAGCAGCAGGGATGTGTTGTGGTGATTAATTTAGAGAGAGAGACAACATTAATAATACCATCAATAATACCAATAATAATATAATCAGTCACACCAGTCTGTAATGCATTATGAAAACATTTACACATTTAGACAGTCAGTTAAGAGAAGAAATGATTATAATTATAAACTTCATAACAGTCCTACAATACTGTAGGCATTAAAACAGACGTAATATTAATACCGTCTGTGTTATTTCTAGATTCAGATGAGCTTGCTGTGATTTGCCAACGTGAACTCAAATCTAATTTAAAGAAGAAGTTTCAATGTGTATTTGAGGGGATCGCTAAACAAGGAAACCCAACACTTCTCAATAAGATCTACACAGAGCTCTACATCACAGAGGGTGGAACAGGAGAGGTCAATAATGAACATGAGCTGAGACAGATTGAGACAACAACCAGGAAACAAGCAAGACCAGAGACTGCAGTCAAATGTAACGACATCTTCAAACCCTTAACTGGACAAGACAAACTTATTAGAACTGTGCTGACAAAGGGAGTCGCTGGCATTGGAAAAACAGTCTCTGTGCAGAAGTTCATTCTGGATTGGGCTGAAGGAAAAGCAAATCAGGATGTCCAATTTGTATTTTCCTTCCCTTTTCGGGAGCTGAATTTGATGAAAGGGGACAAACACACTTTCATTGAGCTTCTCAATCACTTCTCAATGGAAACCAAACAATCAGGAATCTCCATCTCCAACAAGTACAAAGTTCTGTTCATCTTTGATGGTCTGGATGAGTGCCGACTGCCCCTAGACTTCAAGAATAACAAGATCTGTTGGGACGTCACAGAGTCAACCTCCGTGGATGTTCTGCTGACAAATCTCATCAAGGGAAATCTTCTTCCCTCTGCTCTCCTTTGGATAACTACCCGACCTGCAGCAGCCAATACGATCCCTTCAGTGTGTGTTGACCAGGTAACAGAGGTACGAGGGTTCAATGACCCACAGAAGGAGGAGTACTTCAGGAAGAGATTCAGGGATAAGGACCTGGCCAGCAGAATCATCTCACACATAAAGACATCAAGGAGCCTCCACATCATGTGCCACATTCCAGTCTTCTGTTGGATTTCTGCAACAGTCCTTGAACACATGTTGAAACATAAGAGAGAAGAGATGCCCAAGACTCTGACTGAGATGTACACACACCTTGTGGTGTTTCATACCAAACAGAAGAATGAAAAGTATCTTGGGAAAGAAGAGACAGGTCCACACTGGAATAAAGAGAGCATTCTGTCACTGGGTAAACTGGCTTTTCAACAGCTTGTGAATGGCAATCTGATTTTCTATGAAGAAGACATGAAAGTGGCTGGCATTGATGTCAGTGAAGCCTCAGTGTACTCAGGATTGTGCACACAGCTCTTTAAAGAGGAATGTGGGCTGTACCAGGACAAGGTGTACTGCTTTGTTCATCTGAGCATTCAGGAGTTTCTGGCTGCTGTATATGTGTTCCTCTCATTCATCAACAACAATGAGAATCTAATGGACAAACTGCAAACAAACGACGAGCGTGAAGTTACTTTCTACAAGAGTGCTGTGGATAAAGCCTTACAAAGTGAGACGGGAAACCTGGACCTTCTCCTCCGCTTCCTTCTTGGCCTCTCACTGGAGTCCAATCAGAAGCACTTACGAGGTCTACTGACAAAGACAAGAAGCAGCTCACAGAGCCATGAAGAAACAGTCAAGTACATCAAGGAGAAGATCGGGGAAAATCTCTCTCCAGAGAGGAGCATCAATCTGTTCCACTGTCTGAATGAACTGAATGACCATTCTCTAGTGGAGGAGATTCAAAGCTACCTGAGATCAGGAAGTCTCTCAGAAGACGACCTGTCACCTGCACAGTGGTCAGCTCTGGTCTTTGTGTTGCTGACTTCAGAAAAGGAGCTGGATGTGTTTGACCTGAAGAAATACTCCAGATCAGAGGAAGGTCTTCTGAGGCTGCTACCAGTGGTCAAAGCCTCCAGAGCTGTTCTGTGAGTACATAAAATGACATATAAGAACTAATCATCAGGAAGCAATATTCAGTTTAGAGAAAAATATGTATTATAATATGTATATAATATTACGTTGAAAAACATATTGAATAAATGCATTGATTTTCACATTAGTATAACAAAATGACCGTACAATTCTAGGAGATGGAAGATGAATCTATATGTTGTTTCGGATAATTAACCAAATGCATCTGCCATTGTCCTTCTACACTACTCGTTAAATTAACAGTGTGTTTGTGAAGTCATGATGATCTCTCTGTCAGGCTGTCAGGCTGTGGAGTCACAGAGGAAGGCTGTGCTTCTCTGGTCTCAGCTCTGGAGTCAAACCCCTCACACCTGAGAGAGCTGGATCTGAGTAACAATGACCTGAATGATTCAGGAGTGAAGCTGCTCTCTGCTGGACTGGGGAATCCCCACTGTAAACTGGAGACTCTGAGGTCAGTATTCCTGTAGTTGGTCAACAAGTGATAACTGTTCACCAGATCCACATGTGTTTACCAGGCACACGTAGTCCACACCATATGTGTTTGGACAGTGAAGCTCACAGTTTTACATTTGGTGTTATGCCCCAGCATGTTGGATTTGAGATATAATGTTTCGTATTAGATGACAGTACAGAATGTCACCTTTCACATACATATTTATGTATGTACAGTGGCTTGCAAAAGTTTTCACCCCCTTTGGCATTTTTCCTATTTTGTTGCCTAAAAACCTGTAATTAAAATAGATGTTTTGGGAGTTTGTATCATTTGATTTACACAACATGCCTACCACTTTGAAGATGCACTGTGATAAACTGCATCCAATTTCTTAAGTAGAGGCTATTTTATAGATGACATCGCCGAAGTCGAGGATCGGTAGGATGGTCAGTTTTACGAGGGTATGTTTGGTTGCATGAGTGAAGGATGCTTTGTTGCGAAATAGGAAGCCGATTCTAGATTTAATTTTGGATTGGAGATCAATCAATCAATCAAGTTTATTTTATATAGCCCTTCGTACATCAGCTAATATCTCGAAGTGCTGTACAGAGACCCAGCCTAAAACCCCAAACAGCTAGAATGCAGGTGTAGAAGCACGGTGGCTAGGAAAAACTCCCTAGAAAGGCCAAAACCTAGGAAGAAACCTAGAGAGGAACCAGGCTATGAGGGGTGGCCAGTCCTCTTCTGGCTGTGCCGGGTGGAGATTATAACAGAACATGGCCAAGATGTTCAAAAATGTTCATAAGTGACAAGCATGGTCAAATAATAATCATGAATAATTTTCAGTTGGCTTTTCATAGCCGATCATTAAGAGTTGAAAAACAACAGGTCTGGGACAGGTGGCGGTTCCATAACCGCAGGCAGAACAGCTGAAACCGGAACAGCAGCAAGGCCAGGCGGACTGGGGACTGGGAGATGCTTAATATGAGTCTGGAAGGAGAGTTAACAGTCTAACCAAAAACCTAGGTATTTGTAGTTGTCCACATATTCTAAGTCAGAGCCGTCCAGAGGGGTGATGCTGGACGGTCGGGCGGGTGCGGGCAGTGATCAGTTGGCCAGAAGTATACAGAATGGTGTTGTCTGCGTAGAGGTGGATCAGAGAATCACCAGCAGCGAGAGCGACATCATTGATGTATACAGAGAAGAGAGTCGGCCTGAGAATTGAACCCTGTGGCACCCCCATAGAGACTGCCAGAGGTCCGGCCAACGGGCCCTCCGATTTGACACACTGAACTCTATCAGAGAAGTAGTTGGTGAACCAGGCGAGGCAATCATTTGAAAAACCAAGGCTGTTGAGTCTGCCAATAAGAATGTGGTGATTGACAGAGTCGAAAGCCTTGGCCAGGTCGATGAATACGGCTGCACAGTAATGTCTCTTATCGATGGCGGTTATGATATCGTTTAGGACCTTGAGCGTGGCTGAGGTGCACCCATGACCAGCTTTGAAACCAGATTGCATAGCAGCAAAGGTACGGTGAGATTCGAAGTGGTCGGTAATCTGTTTATTAACTTGTCGAAGACCTTAGAAAGGCAGGGCAGGATAGTAATAGGTCTGTAGCTATTTGGGTCTCAAGTGTCTCCCCCTTTGAAGACGGGGATGACTGCGGCAGCTTTCCAATCTTTGGGAATCTCAGACGATACGAAAGAGAGGTTGAACAGGCTAGTAATTGTGGTTGCAACAATTTCAGCAGATAATTTTAGAAAGAGAGGGTCCAGATTGTCTAGCCCGACTGATTTGTAGGGGTCCAGATTTTGCAGCTCTTTCAGAACATCAGCTGACTGGATTTGGATGAAGGAGAAATGGGGGAGGCTTGGGCGAGTTGCTGTGGGGAGTGCAGGGCTGTTGACCGGGGTAGGGTTAGCCAGGTGGAAAGCATGGCCAGCCGTAGAAAAATGATTATTGAAATTCTCAATTATAGTGGATTTATCGTGGTGACAGTGTTTCCTAGCCTCAGTGCAGTGGGCAGCTGGGAGGAGGTGCTCTTATTCTCCATGGACTTTAGTGTCCCAGAACTTTTTTGAGTTTGTGCTACAGGATGAAAATTTCTGCTTGAAAAAGCTAGCCTTAGCTTTCCTAACTGCCTGTGTATATTTGTTCCTGACTTCCTTGAAAAGTTGCATATCACGGGGGCTATTCGATGCTAATGCAGAACGCCACAGGATGTTTTTGTGCTGGTCAAGGGCAGTCAGGTCTGGAGAGAACCAAGGGCTATATCTGTTCCTGGTTCTACATTTTTTGAAAGGGGCATGCTTATTTAAGATGGTGAGGAAGGCACTTTTAAAGAATGACCAGGCATCCTCTACTGACGGGATGAGGTCAATATCCTTCCAGGATACCCGGGCCAGGTCGATTAGGAAGGCCTGCTCGCTGAAGTGTTTTAGGGAGCGTTTGATAGTGATGAGGGGTGGTCGTTTGACCCGTTACGGATGCAGGCAATGAGGCAGTGATCGCTGAGATCTTGGTTGAAAACAGCAGAGGTGTATTTGGAGGGCAAGTTGGTTAGGATGATATCGTTGAGGGTGCCCGTGTTTACGGATTTGGGGTTGTACCTGGTGGGTTCATTGACAATTTGTGAGAGATTGAAGGCATCAAGCTTAGATTGTAGGATGGCCGGGGTGTTAAGCATGTCCCAGTTTAGGTCACCTAGCAGCACGAGCTGTGAAGATAGATGGGGGGCAATCAGTTCACATATGGTGTCCAGGGCACAGCTGGGGGCAGAAGGTGGTCTATAGCAAGCGGAGACGGTGAGAGACTTGTTTCTGGAAAGGTGGATTTTTAAAAGTAGAAGCTCGAATTGTTTGGGTACAGACCTGGATAGTAGGACAGAACTCTGCAGGCTGTCTCTACAGTAGATTGCAACTCCACCCCATTTGGCAGTTCTATCTTTAAACAGATTCAGATCTGTTTAATCCAACTCTTAGTTTCCTGATTCAGATCTGTTTAAACCAACTCTTAGTTTCCTGATTCAGATCTGTTTAAACCATCTCTTAGTTTCCTGATTCAGAACTGTTTAAACCAACTCTTAGTTTCCTGATTCAGATCTCTTCTAACCAACTCTTAGTTTCCTGATTCAGATCTGTTTAAACCAACTCTTAGTGTTATTATTCATTATTTATTTATGATTTGTATTAATAAAGGCATGATGAGGATTAATTTAGTATTGTTTAGAAACGTGTTATCTACTCCCTTAGACAGTAAATTACTCCAGTCATCATCCACAGTTCAGTTACTATTGGGCAAAACACAACCAAAACACAACCAAAACAAACTGCAAATGCAACCAATGAGTTTGGAACCAAATACTACACTTTCGACTACTTTAATACACTATAAGTAAATTGATCAGAATATTTACGACTTCTTCAAATTATCAAAGTATGGGGGGACTAGATACATAAAGTGCTTTCATTTCTAAATGGTGAAACAGATATGTATTAAAATACCCCCAAATAAAAGGTGACATTATATACTGTCACCTCATATGAAACATTTGATCTGAAATCCAAAATGTTGGAGTATAGAGCCACATTTAAAATGTTAGCTTCACTGTCAAAATAGATATGGTGTGGACTGTATACTCAATACAATCTAAATCTGATACCTCACTGTCATTATAGATATGGTGTGGACTGTATACTCAATACAATCTAAATCTGATACCTCACTGTCATTATAGATATGGTGTGGACTGTATACTCAATACAATCTAAATCTGATACCTCACTGTCATTATAGATATGGTGTGGACTGTATACTCAATACAATCTAAATCTGATACCTCACTGTCATTATAGATATGGTGTGGACTGTATACTCAATACAATCTAAATCTGATACCTCACTGTCATTATAGATATGATGTGGACTGTTTACTCAATACAATCTAAATCTGATACCTCACTGTCTGTCTTTTGACTGATACTGCTTTTTAAACTGGTCTGGTCAGTCTACTCAAATATTTGTACTATACATTTTTCTCTCTACAAGCAATACTTTGATAATTGTAATTTCTAAAAATGAAACATCAATTTATGAATAGATATGGCAGGTTTCAGGACATAGATGTATCTGAATATGTTGAAAAAATATTCTGTCACGATTTTCACCACCAAAGAATAGATGTGTGATTTTAAAATGATTTGACTCTTTGCAGGCTGTCAGGCTGTCTAGTCACAGAGGAAGGCTGTGCTTCTCTGGTCTCAGCTCTGAGGTCAAACCCCTCACACCTGAGAGAGCTGGACCTGAGCTACAATCACCCAGGAGACTCAGGAGTCAGACTGCTCTCTGCTGGACTGGAGGATCCACACTGCAGACTGGAGAAACTCAAGTATGTAGAGGGTTTATGTCAATGTTCATATCAGACATGTTTGACTTATCAGGCTGGTTAAGACAAACATTCTTACCACCACTTGGACAAAGTTATATGCTGACTGTGTGTGTGTGTGTGTGTGTGTTGTGTCTGTCCAGTGTGTGTGTGTCCTGTGTGTCTGTCGTGTGTGTGTATGTGTCCAGTGTGAAACACACAGACACACACATACACACTGGGCACACACACACAGGACACACTGGACACAAACACTGTGTGTCCAGTGTGTGTCCAGTGTGTGTGTGTGTGTGTGTGTGTGTGTGTGTGTGTGTGTGTGTGTGTGTGTGTGTGTGTGTGTGTGTGTGTGTGTGTATGTGTGTGTGTGTGTGTATGTGTGTGTGTGTGTGTGTGTGTGTGTGTGAGTTCAGGTGTATCCCTCAATGACTGTCTGTTCTTCTGCTTACCGCTACAGTGTGGAACATGGTGGAGAGAACACAATGAAACCTGGGCTTAGAAAATGTGAGTGTTGACTGCTGTGAAGAATATGACTAAGAATAAGTCTTAATTCAAGTTAAGTCAAAGTCAAAGACCACCATCATTACTGACTTGGTCATATTAAATATCAGCTGTAGTTCTACAGAAACAGAAATCAGGGACACCTAGCGTTTACAAAGAGTTGCTTTGACAATGTGTGTGTGTGTGTGTGTGTGTGTGTGTGTGTGTGTGTGTGTGTCTGTGTGGTGGTGGGTGGGTGTGTGTGTGTGTGTGTGTGTGTGTGTGTGTGTGTGTGTGTGTGTGTGTGTGTGTGTGTGTGTGTGTGTGTGTGTGTGTGTGTGTGTGTAATTAATGGGAATAAGTGTGTTTTATATTACCATACAGTATAACATATGATCATTCAACAAGTCTCAAGTTACCTTCACTTCTCCTTTTGATACCTAGAAACATCTACATTAAATGAATTAGTGAAAAGTGAGTTAACATTCTAATGTGAATGATGATGATTTCTAATATTGTGTCTGGTTTCATCCATCAGATGTCTGTGATCTCACACTGGACCTAAACACAGTAAACAGACTCCTCTCTCTGTCTGAGGAGAACAGAAAGGTGACAGGGAGGAGAGAAGAAGCAGCCGTATCCTGATCACCCAGAGAGATTTGAGGACTGGAGACAGGTGCTGTGTAGAGAGGGTCTGACTGGGTGCTGTTACTGGGAGGTAGAGTGGAGTGGGATAAGGGGGGCTGGTATAGGAGTGACATATAAAGGAATCAGCAGGAGAGGAAGGGTTGATGACTGTTGTCTTGGATACAATGACAAGTCCTGGAGTCTGACCTGCTCTGACAACAGTTACATTGCCAGGCACAATAATAATCGGACTACCATAGACGTCCCCTCCTCCAGCTCCCACAGAGTAGGAGTGTATCTGGACTGGCCAGCCGGCACTCTGTCCTTCTATAGAGCCTCCTCTGACACACTGACCCACCTGATCACATTCACCTCCACATTCACTGAGCCCCTCTATCCAGGGTTTGGGCTTTGGTATGATGGCAACTCAGTGTCCCTGAAATAATAACCTGACAAACACACACACACTGGACAGACACACACACTCACACTGGACACACACACACACTCACACTGGACACACACACACACTCACACTGGACACACACACACACACACTGGAAACACACACATACACACACACACACACTGGACACACACACACACACACACTGGACACACACACACACTGGAAACACACTGGACACACACACAGGACACACTCACACTGGACAGACACACTGGACACACACACTCACACTGGACACACACTGGACACACACACAGGACACACACACACTGGACACACACACACACACTGGACACACACACACACACTGGACACACACACACACTGGAAACACACTCACACTGGACACACACACACACTCACTGGACACACACACAGACACACTGGACACACACACACTCACACTGGACACACACACACTCACACTGGACACACACACACTCACTGGACACACACACACACTGGAAACACACACACACACTGGACACACACACACACACTGGACACACACACACACTGGACACACACACACACTCACTGGACACACACACAGACACACTGGACACACACACAGACACACTGGACACAAACACTGGACAACCACACAGGACACACACTGGACACACACACTCACACACACTGGACACACACACTCACACTGGACACACACTGGACACACACACAGGACACACACACACTGAACACACACACACACACACTGGGCACACACACACACACTGGGCACACACACACACACTGGGCACACACACACACACACTGGACACACACACACACTGGACACACACACACACTGGAAACACACACTCACACTGGACACACACTCACACTGGACACACACACTCACTGGACACACACACACACACACTGGACACACACACACACACACACTGGACACACACACACTCACTGGACAGACACACTGGACACACACACACACTGGGCACACACACAGACACACTGGACACACACACAGACACACTGGACACACACACAGACACACTGGACACACACACTCACATTGGACACACACACTGGACACACACACTCACACTGGACACACACTGGACACATACACAGGACACACACACACTGGACACACACACACACAGACTGGACACACACACACAGACTGGAAACACACACACACACTGGACACACACACACACACACTGGACACACACACACACTGGACACACACACACACACACTGGACACACACACACACACACTGGACACACACACAGACACACTGGACACACACACAGACACACTGGACACAAACACTGGACACACACACTGGACACACACACTCACACTGGACACACACTGGACACACACACAGGACACACACACACTGAACAAACACACACACACACACACTCTGAACACACACACACACTGGAAACACACACACACTGGGCACACACTCACACACTGGACACACACACACACACTGGACACACACACACTGGAAACACACACTCACACTGGACACACACTCACACTGGACACACACACTCACTGGACACACACACAGACACACTGGACACACACACACACTCACACTGGACACACACACACTCACTGGACAGACACACTGGAAACACACACTCACTGGACACACACACAGACACACTGGAAACACACACAGACACACTGGACACACACACTCACATTGGACACACACACTCACACTGGACACACACTGGACACACACACAGGACACACACACACTGGACACACACACACACACACTGGACACACACACACACACACTGGACACACACACACACACACACTGGACACACACACACTCACACTGGACACACACACACTCACTGGACACACACACACACTGGAAACACACACACACACTGGACACACACACACACACTGGACACACACACACACTGGACACACACACACACTCACTGGACACACACACAGACACACTGGACACACACACAGACACACTGGACACAAACACTGGACAACCACACAGGACACACACTGGACACACACACTCACACACACTGGACACACACACTCACACTGGACACACACTGGACACACACACAGGACACACACACACTGAACACACACACACACACACTGGGCACACACACACACACTGGGCACACACACACACACTGGGCACACACACACACACACTGGACACACACACACACACTGGACACACACACACACTGGAAACACACACTCACACTGGACACACACTCACACTGGACACACACACTCACTGGACACACACACAGACACACTGGACACACACACACACTCACACTGGACACACACACACTCACTGGACAGACACACTGGACACACACACACACTGGGCACACACACAGACACACTGGACACACACACAGACACACTGGACACACACACAGACACACTGGACACACACACTCACATTGGACACACACACTGGACACACACACTCACACTGGACACACACTGGACACATACACAGGACACACACACACTGGACACACACACACACTCACTGGACACACACACACACTGGAAACACACACACACACTGGACACACACACACACACACTGGACACACACACACACTGGACACACACACACACACACTGGACACACACACACACACACTGGACACACACACACACTGGACACACACACAGACACACTGGACACAAACACTGGACACACACACTGGACACACACACTCACACTGGACACACACTGGACACACACACAGGACACACACACACTGAACACACACACACACACACACACTGGGCACACACACACACACTGGACACACACACACACTGGGCACACACACACACACACTGGACACACACACACACACTGGACACACACACACTGGAAACACACACTCACACTGGACACACACTCACACTGGACACACACACTCACTGGACACACACACAGACACACTGGACACACACACACACTCACACTGGACACACACACACTCACTGGACAGACACACTGGACACACACACACACTGGACACACACACAGACACACTGGACACACACACAGACACACTGGACACACACACTCACATTGGACACACACACTGGACACACACACTCACACTGGACACACACTGGACACACACACAGGACACACACACACTGGACACACACACACACACACTGGACACACACACACACACACACTGGACACACACACTCACACTGGACACACACTGGACACACACACAGGACACACACACACACACACTGGGCACACACACACACACTGGACACACACACACAAACACACACACACTGGAAACACACGCACACACACTGGACACACGCACACACACTGGACACAAACACACACTGGAAACACACACTCACACTGGACACACACTCACACTCACTGGACACACACACAGACACACTGGACACACACACTCACACTGGACACACACTGAACACACTCACACTGGACACACACACTCACACTGGACACACACACTGGAAACACACACTCACTGGACACACACACAGACACACTGGAAACACACACACTCACACTGGACAAACACACACACTCACACTGGACACACACTGGACAGATACACACACACTGGACACACACACACACACACTGGACACACACACACACACACACACTCACACTGGACACACACACAGACACACTGGACACACACACACACACACACACACACACTGGACAGATACACACACACTGGACACACACACACACACACACTGGACACACACACAGGACACACACACACACACACACACTGGACACATACACACACACACTGGACACACACACACACACACTGGACACACACACACACACTGGACACACACACACACACTGGACACACACACAGACACACTGGACACACACACAGACACACTGGACACAAACACTCACACTGGACACACACTGGACACACACACACTCACACTGGACACACACACACTCACTGGACACACACACAGACATCCTGGACACACACACACAGACACACTGGACACACACACACACACACACACTGGACACACACACACTCACACTGGACAAACACACACACTCACACTGGACACACACTGGACAGATACACACACACTGGACACACACACACACACACACAAACTGGACACACACACACAAACAAACACACTGGACACACACACTCACACTGGACACACACACAGACACAGACTGGACACACACACACAGACACAGACTGGACACACACACACACACACACACTGGACACACACACACTCATACTGGACACACACACACACACTGGACAGATACACACACACTGGACACACACACACACACACACACACACTCACACTGGACACACACACACACTCACACTGGACACACACACACACACACACACACACACACACACACACACACACACACACACACACACACACACACACACAGGACAGATACACACACACACACACACACACACACACACACACACACACACACACACACTGGACAGATACACACACACACACACACACACACACACACACACACACACACACACACACACACACACACACACACACACACACACTGGACAGATACACACACACTGGACACACACACACACACACACACACTGGACACACACTCACACACACTGGACACACACACACACTCACACTGGACACTGGACAGATACACACACACTGGACAGACACACACACACTCATACTGGACACACACACTCACACTGGACACACACACACACACTGGACACATACACACACACACACACACTGGACAGATACACACACACTGGACACACTCACACATGACACACACACACACACTCACACTGGACAGACACACACACTGGAAACACACACACACACTGGACACACACACACACTGGACACACACACACACACACACTGGACACACACACACACACTGGAAACACACACACACACACACACACACTGGACACACACACACACACACTGGACACACACACACACTGGACACACACACACACTGGAAACACACACACACACTCACACTGGACACACACACACACACACACACACTGGACACACACACACACACACACCGGAAACACACACACACACACTGGACACACACACACACTGGACACACACACACACACTGGAAACACACACACACACTCACACAGGACACACACACACACACACTGGACACACACTCACACTGGACACACACACACACACTGGACACACACACACACACACTCACACTGGACACACACACACTGGACACACACACACACACACACACACACACACACACAGTGGACACACGGGACACACACACATGCGTGTCTTCCTATAATTGTGACAATAACACTGTTAAAATACCAATGTGATCATTTGTTGTCTTTTATGTTGAATAACAAATTGTATAATTATATATGGACATACGCTCCATAGTTGTACAAGTATACAAGGATATATTGTACTTTTCATAATAAAACATAGTTGAAACAAGAAAAGCATGTTAATTGTGAAAACAGTTTGGTTATTGATGTTACGTTTCCTCTGTCAGGTTGACGTTAACCTGCGACTGGTTGAAACATGAAACAAATATGAAATGAAATACAAAAAAATTAAATATGTGGAATTGAATTAAACAAATTGTACAACAGAGTGTTGTGATGCAGGGTCACTATAGCAACAGAGTGTTGTAATGCAGGGTCACTATAGCAACATAGTGTTGTGATGCAGGGTCACTATAGTAACATAGTGTTGTAATGCAGAACACTAAAGTTGGTCATGATGTTTCTCTAAAACACAGAACACTAAAGTTGGTCATGATGTTTCTCTAAAACACAGAACACTAAAGTTGGTCATGATGTTTCTCTGAAACAGTAAAGACTAAAGTTGGTCATGATGTTTCTCTAAAACAGTAAAAACTAAAGTTGGTCATGATGTTTCTCTGAAACACAGAACACTAAAGTTGGTCATGATGTTTCTCTAAAACAGTAAAAACTAAAGTTGGTCATGATGTTTCTCTAAAACACAGAACACTAAAGTTGGTCATGATGTTTCTCTAAAACAGTAAAGACTAAAGTTGGTCATGATGTTTCTCTAAAACAGTAAAGACTAAAGTTGGTCATGATGTTTCTCTGAAACACAGAACACTAAGTTGGTCATGATGTTTCTCTGAAACACAGAACACTAAAGTTGGTCATGATGTTTCTCTGAAACACAGAACACTAAAGTTGGTCATGATGTTTCTCTGAAACCCGGAACACTAAAGTTGGTCATGATGTTTCTCTAAAACACAGAAGACTAAAGTTGGTCATGATGTTTCTCTGAAACACAGAACACTAAAGTTGGTCATGATGTTTCTCTAAAACACAGAACACTAAAGTTGGTCATGATGTTTCTCTAAAACAGTAAAGACTAAAGTTGGTCATGATGTTTCTCTAAAACACAGAACACTAAAGTTGGTCGTGATGTTTCTCTGAAACACAGAACACTAAAGTTGTCATGATGTTTCTCTAAAACACAGAACACTAAAGTTGGTCATGATGTTTCTCTAAAACACAGAACACTAAAGTTGGTCATGATGTTTCTCTGAAACACAGAACACTAAAGTTGGTCATGATGTTTCTCTGAAACAGTAAAGACTAAAGTTGGTCATGATGTTTCTCTAAAACAGTAAACACTAAAGTTGGTCATGATGTTTCTCTAAAACAGTAAGACTAAAGTTGGTCATGATGTTTCTCTAAAACAGTAAAGACTAAAGTTGGTCATGATGTTTCTCTAAAAACAGTAAACACTAAAGTTGGTCATGATGTTTTCTCTGAAACAGTAAAGACTAAAGTTGGTCATGATGTTTCTCTAAAACAGTAAAGACTAAAGTTGATCATGATGTTTCTCTAAAACAGTAAAGACTAAAGTTGGTCATGATGTTTCTCTGAAACACAGAACACTAAAGTTGGTCATGATGTTTCTCTGAAACACAGAACACTAAAGTTGGTCATGATGTTTCTCTGAAACACAGAACACTAAAGTTGGTCATGATGTTTCTCTGAAACACAGAACACTAAAGTTGGTCATGATGTTTCTCTGAAACACAGAACACTAAAGTTGGTCGTGATGTTTCTCTAAAACACAGAACACTAAAGTTGGTCATGATGTTTCTCTAAAACAGAAAAGACTAAAGTTGGTCATGATGTTTCTCTAAAACACAGAACACTAAAGTTGGTCATGATGTTTCTCTAAAACAGTAAAGACTAAAGTTGGTCATGATGTTTCTCTAAAACACAGAACACTAAAGTTGGTCATGATGTTTCTCTAAAACACAGAACACTAAAGTTGGTCATGATGTTTCTCTAAAACAGTAAAGACTAAAGTTGGTCATGATGTTTCTCTAAAACACAGAACACTAAAGTTGGTCATGATGTTTCTCTAAAACACAGAACACTAAAGTTGGTCATAAGCAGAGGTCCTAGCAGAGCCAACGTGCAGTGTGTATATTTCAACAAGCTGTTCCTGTGTCACATACCGAATAGCCGATACCATGAATGTCCTTTACAAAAAAAGACTCAGCTACATAGATGCTGCCAAGATGAAGATGTTGGACCATATTGCAGATGTTCTCTTTGCAGAAAGGATGCTAAACAGTGGAGAGTTGGAAAGTATCCAGTCTATAGGAGGTACTCATGACAAGGGCCCGGGCCCTGATTGACACTGCCAGAAGTAAGGGAGGTATTACTAGTAATAGCTTGATGGCAACATGGGAAAATTACCCTGGATCATACTCAGTAGTTAATGGTAATGTTATGTCACCTAAGGAAATAGTCTCAATTTTTTGGGACAATATAACCCGTGATGATATTGAGAAGATGAAGTTTGTTATGAGCGAGATAGAGATCACGCATCGACACCGCATCAGTGCTCTGGACCTGCAATATGTGACAGATAGAACCGGGTTAGCAGATGTTATGGCATTGCATTACGGAGCTGCAGCACGGGCAGGGTTGAACACCCTGCTCAAGAAAATCGGTCGCAATGACCTGGTGAAGCGAGTCAAAGACAGTGACTGTACTCACACCTCAAGTCAGCTACAACCTGTGGCCTTCGCTACACGCGACAAGGTTATCAATAAACATCAAGGTGCTGTGACAGAGAAGGTGTTGAATATACTTTGCGACCTTGACAGAGGACAGTTGAAAAGATTCATATGGACATTGAAACTACCAAGCAGCACGGCGGAGCTTATCAGAAACACCAACTGACCTGCAAAAAGTGCTGAAGGAACATGTTCAACATGACCGGTTACCTGGATACCATTTACAAAACACTGAGGGAAATGAACCAAAACAGCCTGGCAGACCAGTTGAAAACGTACATAGCCGGCCTCAGTCCCTAGGATATGTAGTCAATGATAAACTGTTTTTACTACACTGAACAGTGTTAGTTCTATAAATGTGCCATTGCAAAATGTCTCTATTGAGCTATAGCTTGGTGATATGTACCACTGCTTTGTTTTGTGATTAAACTGGTCAATAAACCCGAGTGACAACAATGTATACTGTGCATGTCTCTACACACACACACACACACACACACACACACACACACACACACACACACACACACACACACCACTGGGCACACACACACACACACACACACACACACACACACACACACACACACACAAACACACACACAAACGGGCTAAGTAGAGTACAACTTTCATTATAGTGAAGTACAGCCTTTTTGTAATTACACTTTGTACCAGTAACAACATCCAAATCTTTTACCTGTTATTCCTGGTTGTTTCAGTTACTCAGTGGCAGTAGTAGGATTATGGTGTTATTCCTGGTTGTTTCAGTTACTCAGTGGCAGTAGTAGGATTATGGTGTTATTCCTGGTTGTTTCAGTTACTCAGTGGCAGTAGTAGGATTATGGTGTTATTCCTAGTTGTTTCAGTTACTCAGTGGCATGGATTATGGCGTAATTACTGCACTTACCTGATATCTTGATACTGTTTTAATAGACTGTGACCATTTATTTGTAGAGTCATCATTATCACTCAGCATCATTTTAAATGTCTAACCGGTAGACACTTTCTAATGTTCCCATGCAGGTCACCTTTATTGTATCTGTTCACACCGAAAATGAGCTGGATGAACAAACATGCCTTATAGATAAGGTTACCTGTTTACACCAGATCGTGTTTGGTTGGCACGGCAACAGGTCCAAAGTCAATCAGTTACTAACAGCTCCCACCTTAGACTCCCAAACAGAAAAGCTTGTACTTCTGTAGTTGACATAGCTAATAGAATGACCTATCTGGTGTGGATGTTTGCTCACCATGGAGATAGCAGTAGCTGGGTGAATCATTCACAGACAGTCTGAGCTTCATTGACATAACAGCTGAAAACCCCCCCGGCGTTGGATGTTCCGAGCCCCATTATACATAACAGTGGTTGGACGATCTACCTTGGTGTTGGAGCCCCATGGAGATAACATTAGTTGGGTGAGTCATCTGTACTTGGAAAGTGTGAGTTTCATCTGCATAACAGCGGTTGGAAGACCCAGCTGCGGCCGGAGGTGTCAGCTCTGATTGGATTGTATGAGCAATGTTAGATGAAACAGCGGTTGGGAAGACTCAGGAGTTATTGGACGATTCAGAGGTTATGTGCATAACATCGGAATGGACAATTCAGCTGGTTGGACGTATCGGAAGCCCGTAGAAACAGCAGTGGTTGGACGTATCGGAAGCCCGTAGAAACAGCGGTGGTTGGACGTATCGGAAGCCCGTAGAAACAGCAGTGGTTGGACGTATCGGAAGCCCGTAGAAACAGCAGTGGTTGGATACACAACCCACAGTGAGACATTGAAACTAGGTCCACCTCAGGTTGACACCTAAGCAGTGAACAGGAAAGATACATATAGTCTACCTGATGACACATTGTGGTGATTACTTCAAACGGCCTTGCAGCTTTTAGGAGGAGCCTCAGCTACATATATAAGATTAGTTACACAGACAGTGTAAAATTCAGTGTATATTTGCAGCTGAACCATGAACATGGTCCAGTGCTAGTGTGAAGTACTTTACAAAACAATAACAATTACAAACAATAGACAAGTTACAATGTCACATGACCTTTATTCAACATACAATAACAGAGGTGAATGGTATTACCAGCAACACAATATGGGCCTAGGAGTTGAAGAATATACAGAAATAAGAGAATCAACACCCTCTCCCTTGCGCAACATGCAACAGAGAAGATGGTACGAAAGAGCCGCTAAGGACAGACTTTGTAATACAGAGGACCGCAACACATACCAAAGAGACCGTTTGGTTCCACACAATGTACCTGTTTATCCTAGACACCCCCAACCCTTTCACGTAAGATGTAGGCCTGACAAACAGAGGTTACAACAAGTTAGTCATGACATAGGACTGTCACGGAAGACCAATGTTTACAATAGACCTCCAAAACAGTACAACAGACAGCCACAATCCCTTTGTCACGCTCCTGCTCCTACTCCAGCAAAGGGGAAACGTCATATACCTCCGGACTGGATAGTGCAACCCTGTAACGGACTCTCTGTCAACAAACAACTCAAGACCCTGTCGACAAACAACAACGCAAGACTGGTAAGATACACGGACGTCATGACAATGACAACAGCCAGTCCAACCCTCCCAGGGACGGCAGCCGGTCCAACTCTCCCAGGGACCGCAGCCGGTCCAAACCTCCCAGGGACGGCAGCCGGTCCAACCCTCCCAGGGACCGCAGCCGGTCCAACCCTCCCAGGGACGGCAGCCGGTCCAAACCTCCCAGGGACGGCAGAGACATGAACGATAATTCTGTCAACAGTAGGCGAAGCAAAGAACCCAATAAAGTCGTTTAAAGCTCAAAAGGTGTGTCCCGAGGTCTCCTGTAGCAATGTCACACTAGCAAGGATTGGTAGATATGACAAGGGGAGTGCTTCACAACGCAACAGCATGCCTAGATCGCATAGATCGCCCACTGGCCCACATCAAAAACGTGGGGATCTGGACAATATTAAGAATAGAGCGGTCGACATGTCCTACAATCAACCTGGTTCTCAGTCCAGCCTTAAGGGGAGTTACAGAAAGAGGACCTGGATGTTCAGCAAGAGACAGCACAACAGTGACAATGTAGACAATATCACATCTGAGGTTCAAAACCATGTCACGGATACCAATGAGGAGGCTGACGTACCTATAGAACCCACTGTAGATGACAGCGATGCTGAAAGTGACCACTGTGGCAGTGGATCTAGGGCTAAAGTAACAACAGAAACAGTTGCAGATGATAGCGGCGATGACAGCTCCAGCACCTCCAGGAGCTCCAGCAGCAGCTCCAGGAGCTCCAGGAGCTCCAGCAGCAGCTCAAGTAGCTCCAGGAGCTCCAGCAGCTCAAGTTCCTCCAGCGTCTCAATTCACAAGCACAATGATGACAAGGATGACTGTCACAGTTCTGCAACCAAACATGTCATACAAAAGGTATCCTCTCGAATTAAACATAGTGTACCTATCAAACTAAAACGTACCAAAGTGTCTGGACTCAAACGGGACCCTGTTTCAGACCCGTATGTATATAATGACCCAGAGCATCAGTATACAGAGGATGATGTGTGTTCTGGGGCTGTATACACTCTATCTAATCCCCCCAAAACAGATGACACAGAGCCTGAGTCGGCCCCATCCGAGGCTACCTCTGCTGAGAACCAGCCCAAGCAACCAGACTCTGCTGCTGAGACCCAACCCAAGCAACCAGACACTGCTGCTGAGATTCAGACACCAGAGACAGACACTGGTAAGACTCAGACACCGGAGCCAGACACCGTTGCTGAGATTCAAACACCGGAGACAGACACCGTTGCTGAAATACAAGACACCGTTGCTGAGATTCAGACACAGGAGACAGAGTCTGCTGCTGAAATTCAGACACCGGAGCCAGACACCGTTGCTGAGATTCAGACACCGGAGACAGACACCGTTGCTGAGATTCAGACACAGGAGACAGAGTCAGCTGCTGAAATTCAGACACTGGAGACAGAGTCTGCTGCTGAAATTCAGACACGGGAGACAGCCTACACTATACCTAACCCTCAGTCTACAGCTGAGCCAGGGTCCCAATGTTTGGGTGAACCATGTGAAATGTCTTGCAATGTGCCTGAATGTAGAGTTGACAATGGAATTCTATTAGCTGCGCCTGGGTATCAAGATAGGGCTGAAGATGCGGTCTCTGCCACAGAGGACCTAACCAGGTCCGGGTGTGCTAACTCAAAGGGGACCGAATCTGCCCTGGATAACATTGCAAAGGGATATAGGTGTGATAGATCGGATGATGAGGTTGATGCTGCCCTGGATATCATCACATGTGTCACGTACGTATGTGTACCTGGAATCACACACACACATTGTGTTATTGTGGAAATGTAATGTATTGCCTTTGGGTAGAGATGTGTCTTATGTCTTATGCCTTTCTTTCTTCTGTTTACAGGGCTACCGAGAATGAGAGAGCTCCGGATGATATGCTGACCGATGTGGAATATGTAAACGCCTTTTCAGAGTGTGACATTTCTCACTTCTATGATTCTGAGCCACATTTCAGTAGGCCACAGTGGAACGTTGACCCTTGTCCCGGTTTAATATTTTCTGCTACAACTGACCCCAGTCCCTCTATTATACCACTCTCATCAAGCGCCATTTGTAATGTGGTAACCCAACCTAAAGATGTCTCACTCAATGATGACTGCATTGGTGACATGCCCTCCACAGGGTACCCAGACAACTCCATGTTTGATCTTGAGAGGGCATGTAGTGATTATATATTTCAACAACAATCGGCACTGCAGCTGGATCCCCATCTGGTTGAGGTACATCAGGACCCCGATCCTCAAGTGTCTACACCACAGCAGGAGGATGCCGTGGTCCTAGATCCCGAACAACCAATATCTCAAGTACCTTACACTCCACAGCCGACTGTTGATATACATGGGTTCAATGTGTACAAGCTCAAGCCAGTAACAGCTTTACAGTCGCAAAGGTCATTATTCCCCACACCACCACAATCTGAAGCAGCTGGCACCTATGAAGAACTAGCGCCTGATCCCAGTCTACAGCACCTTGACAGCGATGGAGATCCAGTGTTGTCAATTGCGATGATATCCCCTTTGATGCAAAAGTTGATTATATGCTCCGCATGTACAACCACCTTCAACCGAGCGGTCATATGTAACACCTACTTGATTCAGCTGAACAGGCCCATACAATGTGCTTGTGGCTGTGTATTATGCACACTGTGTTACAGTCAACAACGTGGTTGTAGCCTACACAATATGTCATCCACAAGGGCCCCTGTAAGCACCACAGCCAGCACCCTTGCCAATTGCCCTGCTCTGGAGCATTTAGGGGCCTGGGATCTGGAACTCAACATAGGTGATATGTTCAAAACTGACAATGAAGTCAATGTCCATGTGCAGCTGTTAATGAATAAGGAGCAATCCCCTGACATGGACACCCTGAGACCCGGTAGGTATATTACTATTTCTAGATCTCTCTATGTCAACTTTTTATACTACTACTACTACTATGACTAGCCCTGTAATGTAGCTGAACTGACAGTGTTGTCTTTCCACACAGTGTTCAACCATCTCGTCACAGAGAAGGACACCATGTCCTTCAAGTACTGGGTAAACGAAGCAATGCCAGAAGAGGTGGCCTGCAGATATGTCTGCATCCCTCATATACCTGGTTTCTGGGATCACGTCGTGGTGGGAACCCGGACCCTTCCCAAAACGGCGAACATGATCGGGCCCGATGACTCCTTGCCAAGATTGTTCAATGTGTCACTAGGGTCCTACAAGTTTCATTGGTGCTGTTTTGTTCTGAAGAAACAGATTATTTTAACTATGTGGTGCACTTCAATGCCCAGCAGAGGGCAGCCTAAGGTATTCACACTGGTTGACAGCACACTGAAGAACCATACCTCAAGCATAGAGTTTAGACGAATGGTATTCTATCTGTGTAGGTGGTTTACAGCTCAGTACGGGTCCCCACCAGACAGGCAGCTTAACATGGTGTTAGATTGTAAACCTAGTGAAGGTCCTACTTTGGTCCATGTCATAGCTTTCCTGGCTTCACGCCTAGGGATGGAAAAGGTAACACCTCAGTTCTCCCAGCATAGGGCCAAAGATAGGGCCAAAGATGATCGAAATTACAGTTTCAAAGTCAAGCATGCCAATACCATGTTCACGTGCCCCTCAGATGGTACTTCCGAAGGTAAATTAAGATATGAATGGTATCGTTGAGGAGTTTAGCGCCTACCACAACAGCGGTTGTAATGACATTGGTCTCACTCGCGTGTGTACCACCACAGAGGTTTACAGTTTCCTTTAAAGTACAGCAATGCTGTTTCTACATGTGGTATATTGCATATCACATGCCCCTCAGATGGATGGTAATTCCGGAGGTACTTATATAGATATCGTTGAGGAGTTTAGCTCCTACCACAACAGCGGTTGTAATGACATTGGTCTCACTCGCGTGTGTACCACCACCGAGGTACAGTATCTTTTAAAGTACAGCAATGGTTTTTTGTATATGTGGGTATATTACATTTTGTTAAAGCAGTCTAAATGTGTGGCCATGTGGTGAAACATGACCTTTTATGTGTTGGTTGACAAGGGTCCCTTGACTCATGAAATGACATCTGGTGTGGTTCCTAGATTTCGTGATATATAGAGGACCTATTTTTTTTTACCACTGACCTGTATATTCTTTTTACCACTGACCTGTATATTCTTTTTACCACTGACCTGTATATTCTTTTTACCACTGACCTGTATATATCTATTCACTTGAAATGAAATATGTCTATTCACTTGAAATTAAATATGTCTATTCACTTGAAATAAAATATGTCTATTCACTTGAAATAAAATATGTTTGTACATACAAATGTGTTGGTTGTGTATACACGAGAGATGACTCACTTGGATATATCCATGTAGACCAGAGACATTGTACTATAGGCAGATATGTTTGTTCGTTTAATGGCATTAATATATCTAACAGGTTATGTACAAAACATCCAAAGTATACTGAACATGGCAGCACAGGGAACTGTTTCTTAACTGTCACAATGTCACAACATGTGCTTATACTACATCTCCTGCTGTTATGTCTTTTGTTCTACTGTATTCGCGGTATGCGTCCTGAACGCTCACTCTAGTGACTGGTTCTCTCATATCGTCCAGATCCCTTTGAACAGCCAGGGTTAACACCTGCCTGTTGATGTAGGCCGAGGCGTTCAGTTGCAGTCCCACATTGTCAGAGAGAGTCTTTACTGCACCAATTAACCTCCGTACATCCAGTCTTCCCCGGAGCGCTCCTAGTAGATAACGGAGGTCTGCCCTCTCCATCTGCGTGGAAATCAGTTCTTTCTTGAACTTGTTGTACTCCTTCTGTTCCCCTATCGCTGAAGTCATAGATTCTTTGAGCAGGGCTATGTTGACATCTAAGCTTGCTATGGACCTCGAAACAGTGTTTATTGATCTGTCAACAGCGGCCTCTTCTTTCTTCCTAATCAGGGTTAGCTTATTCTCTTGTTCCATGGGGTCCATGTACAGAGAGGTGAAGAAATTTACTCCGCATGACAGTACGAAATCGGCCAATGCGCACACTCCCCGGGCTATGTTGCGTGAAAGACCGCTACTGCGCATCCTTGTCACAACGGACCGTGGCTGTAATGGGTAGGCTACGTTTATTACTGGTAACCATTTCCCATGGTACTGCCAGGGTCCGGTCAACACTGGAGGTGTCGAGAGTACCGGGTGCTCTCGAATATCCTGTTAAATATGGGGTTGATTAAGAGAGAGGGTGGTCGGCATGGGGTTGCAGGCAAATATACCCGTTCCGCTAATTCTAGGAGCTAGCCTATCAACCAGTGTTTCCCGGTTCACATCACCGGCGCACATGAGCTTCTTGTCAGATGTCAGCCCTATACTGTAAGTACCGCAGAAGGCCACCCCGAGCATTGGCTGCATTATGTCTGTGGTACGCTTATCTCCGTTCACTCTCTCCACGGTATCCTTGAAGGGATCCCCTATGGGATCCAGTACACCCTTCTCAAACTCCACCATGTGAAGTGTGTTGCAGAATAGCTTATGATTACTCTCCTCTTGGTTGCGGTGTCTGCCGGCGTGCTTCTTTCTAACCCTGAGAGCTGAACTGAAAGGCTGGAGTAGAGTTGGCATACAAGTGTACGCTTGTGCTCGCATCATAGCGTCCCTAGTAACGGAGCCGTTGAGTCTTTCCGATCGGCCCGTGGTGAAAATGTAAGGTCTGCGGTAGCCACTCGAGCAGTCTGACTCTGGGCAAAAGCCGTTGAATGCATCGGCGACCACCATGTCGAAGGGACCGCCCGTGTTTATGTGCACGTCTCCTCCTCGTACGTCCTTCATGTACAAGTTGGGGATGTACACCCCGGGAGAGTCTAGGGTCTCTGGTATAACGACAGACTCGCAGTATTGGTTGACGGTGTGCACCTGGTGCGTATTGTGAGACGTGGGTTTGCAGACAATCTCCGTGCCCAGTGTGTATAGAGCGGACTTCTGTTGCATGAGGGAGACACCACATCCCGTGAAACGAACACCCCTGAACAGTAGGTAGGACATGCCCGAGTAGTACTTGGTGTCGTAGTGATCCACTATGACATTGTGAGTCAACAAGGTGCTGTAGTGCATCCCCATCAACACCTTGGCTAGGATGTTGCTAATACCCGCAAGCTTTTGCAGTCTGATGGCCCACATGTACGTGACCAGGGACGTATCGCTAAATCCGGCATCGGTACACCACTTGTGTGTCAATGCGGTAGGCTCAAACTGTTCACTGACATCACACCAGCCCTCCTGTAGTGCTACCTTGGAGAAAGCGCACTGTCCATTCAAACGTATCACCGTGAGAGCTCTCTCGTTTGACAGATTCAGCTCGTTGGTTAGATTGAGGTCGTGCTCTCTGTACAGGATAGCGTTGAGGACAGTGTCAACACCGTTGTCACTAGACCCGTGGTGGTACACTCTAGCACCTAGGACTGGGAGGATGATCCAGTACATGAGATTACAATAGTCCACATCATCCAAGGTGAAGGTAGTTGGGTAGCCATATTCCGTGTTGCCAGTTACAGTGAAGAACACAGGCATGGAGGCTATCACAGAGTTGCGCCTGCTCCCAACTATGCCCTTAAACAGTGAGATTAGGCTGTTGATCAATCCCTCAATTTGTAACAATACGGTACGTTCCTCGGGTGTAATGGTCAAATCTGTCTCCTTTCCAGCGAGGACCTGCCGTATGTAAACTGCGCAGATCGGGTCGGTTAACCAAGACCAGAAAAGTCTTCCCTTGGTCCAGTCTGCAGTTTGGAAATGGGTAACGGCTCCCTTAGCCAGGATATTCATTCTCAACTGAATCATTGACGCTAAACCCTGTCCGTAATGGAGCGCCCGTTCAAGGAATAACAAGTTATCTCGCACATGTTTGGCGTGCTCTGTATCTCCGAAGTGAGTGAGCAACTCGCTGCCGATCTGAGCAATTTCGTCCTCGATGCTGTTCATCGGCGAAGAGTTGAACAGAGCCACCCGAGGCCTAACAACCCAGCGCTCTGGCACGACTTGTCTGTTCCTGTCACAATTGTCAGATGGGCGAGGTACCACCATGTTGCGTGTGTCGAACTCAAGTATGGACGCAGGGTTTCCTATCTTACTGTACCAGTCTCTACTGTGCCCGAGGCTGGCCAGGTTTTCTACAGAAATGGAGTTGGGATCGGCTCTCATCAAAGAGTTGACATCGGTTTGCAGTCTGATACGACGAGCTTCACTGAACAGCTCTTTCGGGTTACCCACGGGGTGTAGGCTACGGAGAGTGACACAGGCCACCGCTCCGTCATACTGGTGGAGGTATGAGGCGCAGGGTGATCGCTGAGCAAGCTGCTTGTAGTTGACGTCGTCCGATTCTGTAGTAGAGAGCACATGTGACGGGTTGATCTGATTCAGAGCTGGCGCCATGCATCCGACCGTGAAGTACTCCCATTTGAAACCTTCTGAGTTACAGAAGGCCTTGTGTTCGGTGGACGTGTCTCTGTTGGCACCGTGTTCCATCTGTACTCCGTCCACCTGCACGATGGGTATCTTATCAGTGGGTCCTCCTCCGACTCTAATGTAGTTTACCTTCATGTCGATTGAGCTGTCCTGGAAACACGATTCGTTGGTGAAGGGTAGGTCCTTGTCACCAATGTCGTGCTGGGTGACCTGTTTCATGGTGAACTCGTAGCCTACCCCTGCTCTACCGGTCTCATTGGCCATGGTGTACACAGAGAACTCGGGGGTGATCTTGGTGTCCTCGCTGACGATCTGAGACCGTATTATGCCGTTGGAGCTTCTCTGGGAGATGACGCGGAACAGCGTGTCGCCCATGATCATGACTTCGGCCTTATCACTCCCCAGTATCCTCCGAGCGTTTTCCAGGGCGCAAACGAAAGAGTCGGGCTGTATGTTGACCATGCCGCACATGAGCTCCGCCATCACCAAGATAGAGTCCAATTTCTCAGCACGACCGGAGGTCTTTGTCCTTTGCGCGATTCTGTCTGTCAAGGTTGGTTGAGCAGAGCAATATCTGAGCACCTCAATGGTTCTAGTTAGCTCCCAGGAGGTGCTGACCCTGTCTAACTCTCTTCTGATCAGATCCATTGCCATCGACGGCACTGTAACGCTCAGGAGGCTTCCGAACTGCATCGTGACCACCTTGGACCGATGTTGGAACACTTGGCTGTACTCTCTAGTCTGCACTCCGTTGCTAATTGTGTCGTAGGTGCCCTGCTGAGCCTCGCGTTGGTCCGTGATCCTGTAGCGCCTGCAGAACCTCGTACCTGTGGGAACTACTTCGTCCGGTACCAGCATCTTGTATACAAAGCCAGCGAGTAGGCGACTCGTTTCTCTCTGTTGTCTGAACAGGGTAACTCCCATGTGAGCCTGAGATATCACAACGGTGGCATCAGCAGAGATGGAACTGTTGGTGGCCGAGGCTCTGATTATGTTATCCACCATGTACTCAGCGAATGTGTTGTTTGGCGAGACCAGGAAGGTTGGTGCTTTCACCAAACGCACAACGGTCGCCAGTGGTTTCAGCGTATAGCTGCTCGGGTCCATGGTTACCACACTCATGATGCAGGCAACCTCTTGGGGTTCTAGTCGATTGACTAACAGCCGATCTGTCTGCGCTATAGTAGAGTTGATCTCAATACCATCCTCTGAGACAGACAGAGTCAATTGTTAAGGTGTTTTTTGTGGTGGTTAGACAACGTCTCGAGTGTAACGCGCACCTTTGCGCTGCGACTTATAAGGCCTCTTAACCTGAGCTCCGTGTGACGTGCCTGGGAGCTTACCGAGAGCTCTATACATCTCTTCGGTGCACTTGTCGTGGTACATTAGTAAACTCGAATCGTTACCGTGTCGTCTCAGAAGGTTTTCAGCAACAATCACGTCTGTGGTGACGTCGATGGCTTTGCGTTTCAGATTGGAGAGCTTAACCACACGTGCCTGGACCTTGGTATCACTGTCCTCGTCACTGTCGACATCGTCACTGTCTTCGCTGTCATCGTCCCGGTAGTAGTGGTAATAACCCTCACTTCGGTTTAGGTTACCCAGCAGGTTCTGCCTGTTGCTACACAGACAACATAAGGCTCTAAACAGCATCCAGAACATGCTGGAGGCTCGGTTCATAAGCTACGGACTTTGTAAGTATACGAGAAAGCACGTTGGTATCGTTAACCAGACATCAAACGCTTGACAGTACAGAACCTATGCCCTCCCTGCCTGATAGGACCGAGAAGGGAGATGACGAGAGCCACCGCGAGCGTGTCCAGGGAACGTATGTTCCGTTGCGAGAAGGAGCTTGCGGAAGCTGCTTTGAAAGACAGAGGGAGCTCCTACGGATTAGATATGTTTAGAACACGTGAGCTTAGTCGTCGTGAAAGGGGTCAGTCTGACAACGTGGACTACGAGCGTTACGGGTTGATCCCTATCCATCGGGACGTGGACTCCTGGGCCTACGTAAGTAAGGGTTTGGAAGTAAGCATTTCAAGGTAATGCCTACACCTGTGTGTTTGATGCAGTTGACAAATACAATTTGATTTAATTTCATTTTAACTATGCGTTTAATACACTTTATGTTGGTGTTTCTTTTATTTTTGGCAGATACAGTACATGTACTGTATGTCCTTTTTGATAGTTATTTTTTGTAGAAACTATTGATCCTCTTTGGCTAAATTATGCTCTGTTGTATTTTAAACATTGAGAGCGGGCTCCTGTGGTTGGATTAAAAAAAATATATAATTGTAAAAAGTATTTATTTTGTATTGTTTTGCCCCTTGGGCCCCCTACGGGCTTGGTCCCAGCTCCTGAATCACACATTTTACTAGTCACATTTATTTATTATGCAGTTTATATATTTTTATTAATCAATTAATTAAACAAGTGTCCCCCCCTACCTCCTCTCCTCCCCATCTGACAAATAACAAAGTGTCCACAGCAGCAGGCCTCTACACTCATTGAGAGTGGGCTCCTGAATCCCCCTGTGGTTGGCGGTTGCAGTAAAAAATAAATATATACTACATACTGTATATTGTTGTATTTCTCCGGGGCCCAGGCCCAATAGCCCAGGTAAGCCAGCCCTTCCTATGTCAGAAAATAGCCAAGGCCTTTGACCTTATTCCTATTTGTTTCTGGATCAATCAATACAATTTCTGAATCCTTAAAATGTACATTTTGGTGTCTTGAAGTTTCCTATGACCTATAGGCCGAGGGAAATGCATTCATTTTGCAATGTATTAGCCTATTTCTTAGGTCTATAGAATATTTACTACACAACTGAAATATCAACATCAGTCATGTCGATTGTATAGGATTCCAGCGCCTTGACAGATGCACACACACCACTGTGGTGACACGTCCCCTATATGACTATCTCTGTCCCCACGTTGTGATTCCCCTCCCCCACTCCACTTTACCGCGCAGAGCCAGAGAGGGAAAATCACTTTCATCTGGAGAAGCTCGTCCGTTAACACCGGGCGGCCCATCTGCAGGTCCCCGCTGTTCCTAAAAGAAAGGTGAGCAATATCATATTTTCAACAATTGAAATGATATGGAAAGTTATTTTCATGCTGTAGTACAATTCCACCACCATAAATCGTTGTATGGTTTATGAACTATGTTAGCCTAGTTAGCTTGTTTGTTGCTAGTGCTAATATTCGCCTCACTATCTAGCTAATGCACTAGTGAGCCAATGTTGTTGACATTGGGCGGGTAGCTTGATTAGTTAACATAACTGTTGATAAAGAGACTGATATTTTATGGCTATTTCAGTCAATTCTATCAGTGTGGTTATAAGTAACATGCATAGACAGCTAAATGGGACACGTGCTCCCCATAGATGAACTTGAGACGGTAGCAGTTTGATAACATTAGATGGTGTTAGTTTAGCGAGCTAAAGTTGGCTGGCTGGAAACCAGGGGTTGTGCACCCCACCTTGCATCTCATAGCAGAGTGGAAGAGGGAAAGTCACAGATGGAATTTTTTACTGCTTCTAACGTGCTTGTTTTGTAGTCATCTAACAAACATACATTATGTCTCTTATAAATTGTAGGTTAAGCCATGAATGTTGATTGTCTGACAGCCTTGGTATAGTTAAGCAGTAAAGCACAAGGAAAGGTTGAGGACTGTTCTTACGTAAGAGGCAACGCAGGAGTGCCTGCCTGGTTACAGCCCTTAACCTTGGTATATTTGCCATATACCACAAACCCCCTGAGTGCCCTTATTTCTTAAATATACCACAGTTTCAGCCAATCAACATCCAGGACCCAAACTACCCAGTTTATAATGTCTGCTTTATTCCACAGATTAAGGATTTGAGTTGGCCTGACGTGAGAGATCTTCCAGGCGGACTACGGCCCATGGAGGATGCAGAGCATCACATCAGATCAAACATTGATAAACCAGTACTTTACCAGCGTTTTATCAAATATCTTTAAAGGTAAGGTGAGATTGAATATATTTCTGACAGTCCCTAAATATGACAGCTATGAATTAGATGAATCAGATGTACATTTTAGAGGTTAGTGGGAAACAGTGAATTGGGATATATGGGCACAGTCACCCAGGAACAAAGGTTTAAAGGAATAGCTTGCCATGTCTTTGTATTATGGTCATAGGATTCTTAAAGGTCCACTACAGTCACACGATGCTCCATCTGAAATCTCCTTCCACCTGAAAAGGCCCACCTTGAAAACGAATCATTGGTTTAGAAGACAAAGTAAGAGTGACAACTGAATCTAGCCTCTTGAAAGACAGAGCAGCGCATCCCCTCCCTAAACCCCCTGCTGCACACCTGAACCTCATTTTGATTGGCAGTGATATGTGTGAGATCACTTTTAGACAGTGTGAGGTCATTTTATGAGAACAGTTGTTTTTGGAGAAGCTTGGCAAGTTGAATGGGGTGATCATGTGACCGGAGTGGACCTCCAGACAGTGATTATTCTCTGTAATAATTAACTAGCACAATGCAATATCTCCTAATGTTTGTATTTTGTGTCTGCTAAGGACGGGGAGTTTTTGCCACTGAATTCATATCCAAAGGAGACTTTGTTGTGGAGTACCGAGGTGAACTGCTTACACAACAGGAGGGCGAGGTCCGAGCTGATCAGTACAATGATTCTGCAAAGGTGTTTCTTTTCGATTTCCAATGGAAAGGAAGAACATGGTGGTAAGTAGGATTGATGAGAACAAAATAAACATATTAATGCCTTTTGAGATCTAAAAAAAGCAACAACATTCAAATGGAGACAGACATTTAAATGGTTGGTGGCACAATATGCACTGTAGGCCTATCTCAGGCCCAGATACTAATTTGACCTTGTCCCTGACCTAAACAGTAAGGAACAATATTAGTCTTCAAACCAACTGGTTCGCTATCAGAGCATCTGCACTCCTTTTTAAACAACGCGTTAGGGACTTTTCTGCCCCTTTTCTGAATAGAAACCCTGTGCTGCAATATCTTCATTAAACTGTGACATGTTATGTTTCTATGCAGCATTGATGCATCTGAAGAAGACTCCTCCCTTGGGAGACTCGTTAATGATGATCACTAAAGACTCAATCTCAAAATGAAGGCCATACAAGCAAACGATGAGCCACACTTGTGCCTCTTCGCGACTCGAGATATTGCAGCTGGCGAAGAGTTGACTTATAGTTACTGGGCCTGAGATAGGCCTACAGTGCATATTGTGCCACCAACCATTTAAATGTCTGTCTCCATTTTAATGTTTTAATGCTGTTGCTTTTTTTAGATCTCAAAAGGCATTAATATGTTTATTTTGTTCTCATCAATCCTACTTACCACCATGTTCTTCCTTTCCAGTGGAAATCGAAAAGAAACACCTTTGCTGTGAAAAATGTCTGTCTGTCTTTTTTTATTTGGTGGTGACCTAACATAAATATATGTGGTGTTTTCTCTGTAAAACATTTAAAAAATCGGACATGTTGGATGGATTGACAAGATGTTTATCTTTCAAATGCTGTATTGGACTTGTTAATGTGTGAAAGTTAAATATTTCAATTTTTTTTTTTTGAATTTGCCGCTCTGCCTTTTCAATGGAATGTGGGAGGAGTGCCGCTAGCGGCACCCCTGGCCTAAACAGTTAACTAATCAAGCTACCCGCCCAAATGTCAACAAAATTGTCTCACTAGTGCATTAGCTAGATAGTGAGCGAACATTAGCACTAGCAACAAACAAGCTAACTAGGCTAACATAGTTCATAAACCAATACAACGATTTATGGTGGTGGAATTGTACTACAGCATGAAAATAACTTTCCATATCATTTCAATTCTTGAAAATTGATATTGCTCACCTTTCTTTTAGGAAGAGCGGGGACCTGCAGATGGGCCGCCCCGTGTTAACGGATGAGCTTCTCCAGATGAAAGTGACTTTCCCTCTCTGGCTCTGCGCGGTAAAGTGGAGTGGGGGAGGGGCAATTACAACGTTGGGACAGAGATAGTCATATAGGGGACGTGTCACCACAGTGGTGTGTGTGCATCTGTCAAGGCGCTGGAATCCTATACAATCGACATGACTGATGTTGATATTTCAGTTGTGTACTAAATATTCTATAGACCTAAGAAATAGGCTAATACATTGCAAAATGAATGCATTTCCCTCGGCCTATAGGTCATAGGAAACTTCAAGACACCAAAATGTACATTTTAAGGATTCAGAAATTGTATTGATTGATCCAAAACACATAGGAATAAGGTCAATAGGCCTTGGCTATTTTCTGACATAGGAAGGGCTGGCTTACCTGGGCTATTGCCCCTGGGCCCCGGAGAAATAAAACAATATACAGTATGTAGTATATATTTATGTTTTACTGCAACCGCCAACCACAGGGGGATTCAGGAGCCCACTCTCAATGAGTGTAGAGGCCTGCTGCTGCGGACACTTTGTTATTTGTCAGATGGGGAGGAGAGGAGGTAGGGGGGCCACTTGTTTAATTAATTGATTAATAAAAATATATAAACTGCATAATAAATAAATGTGACTGGTAAAATGTGTGATTCAGGAGCTGGGACCAAGCCCGTAGGGGGCCCAAGGGGCAAAATAAATACAAAATTAATACTTTTTACATTTTTTTGTTTTTTTTAATCCAACCACAGGAGCCCGCTCTCAATGTTTAAAATACAACAGAGCATAATTTAGCCAAAGAGGATCAATAGTTTCTACAAAAATAACTATCAAAAAGACATACAGTACATGTACTGTATCTGCCAAAATAAAAGAAACACCAACATAAAGTGTATTAAACGCATAGTTAAAATGAAATGAAATCAAATTGTATTTGTCAACTGCATCAAACACAACAGGTGTAGGCATTACCTTGAAATGCTTACTTACAAACCCTTACTTACGTAAGCCTAGGAGTTGACGTCCCGATGGATAGGGATCAACCCGTAACGCTCGTAGTCGACATTGTCACACTGAACCCTTTCACGATGACTCACGTTTTCTGAAGATGTCTAATACGTAGGAGCTCCCTCTGTCTTCCAGAGCGGCTTCGGCAAGCTCCTTCTCGCAACGGAAAAGATGCTCTCTGGACCCGCTCGTAGTAGCTCTCGTCATCTCCCTGCACGGTCCTATCGGATAGCCCAATGTGTCTGTACTGTAATGAAACAGCAGGGAGCGGGTCTCGAACCCTCGACCTCCTAGCCCGAGGTCCGGCGCGCTATCGACTGTGCCGCAAAAGCATGCTCCGTTACACTACTCCCTCCTTTCAAAGAGCGCGTCCTCGCGCTAGCTTGCGACTTTACGTCTTACAGGAACGCGCTCACCGGCCAAGCACACGCACTGTCGTGGATGCGAGGTCCGATCACTTCCGACACCAATGTAATGAAACAGGCAGGGAGCAGGTCTCGAACCCTCGACCTCCTAGCCCGAGGTCCGGCGCGCTATCGACTGTGCCGCAAAAGCATGCTCCAGCGGCAGAGTCGATTTCCGCGCTTATAAACCCAGGGTCGTTACACTACCCAGGGTCGTTACAGTACTATCAAGCGTTTGATGTCTGGTTCACGATACCAACGTGCTTTCCCGTATACTTACAAAGTGCGCAGCTTATGAGCCGAGCCTCCAGCATGGTCTGGATGCTGTTCAGAGCCTTATGTTGTCTGTGTAGCAACAGGCAGACCCTGAGCAACCTAAACCGAGGTGGGGGTTATTACCACTACTAACAGGACGACAGCGACGATGAGGACAGTGATACCATATACCCCACTACCCTATCACATGGAAAGACCAGCAGATTCACTGACATAGGGAGGCGAGTAGCACCTTCCTTTGTAAGTTCTAAATAGACAGTACACAGATAGATCCCTGTGCTGAATGAAATAGCTTCTGATTCCTCTGGTGGTGATAACGGACCCTGGCCGCGTAGAACTAAGGCAGGGAATGCAACACAGAACCAGTGTCTACTGAGTAATCCACATAGATGTGCACCCGATCATAGGCAGTTCATTCTCAATTACTGTCACATCAATTGTCTTTCAAAATGTGGTGTCGCTGTCATCTTTCAAATAAACACAACCAAGATATATGTATATGCAAGACATATTTTATTTCAAGGCAATAGATATATAAGGTTGGCTGATACAAAAGGGTATACACATTACCCAGGTGTAATATGGTCAATTAAAGTAAGGTATAAAATCGTAAACATGTGACATTGAGAACATCACCATATTAATTTTTATCAGTCAGGGCCCATTGTCAAACAAGACCTAAAATAACCTTTAGGCATCATGTCACCACATGGTCCCACATGTAGACTCTTGTAGGCTGAGGTAACAATATACAAACATCATTTCTCTACTTTAAAGGAAGCTGTAACACTCTGTGGTTGTGGACATGTGAGTGAGACCAATAACATCATCGCCACTGTTGTGGTAGGAGCTAAACTCCTCAACAATATCGATGTAATTACCTCCTGAATTACCATCTGAGGGGCATGTGAACATGCTGTTGGCATTCCTGCCATTGAAACAGTAATTACTATCATCTTTGGTCCGTTGCTGGGCCAGGTGAGGTGTTACTGTTCCATCCCAATCCTGGAAGCCAACAAAGCTATGACATGGACCAAAGTATCACCTTCACTGGGTTTACAATCTAACACAAGGTTAAGCCGCCTGTCTTGTGGTGACACATACTGAGCTGTAAACCACCTACAAAGATAGAATACCATTCTTCTAAACTCTATGCTCGAGGTGAGGTTTCTCAGTGTGTTGTCAACAACTGTGACTACCTTAGACTGTCCTCTCCTGGGCAACGAAGTGCACCACATAGTCAAAATGATCTGTTTCTTCAAGACAAAACAGCACCAATGAAACCTGTAGGACCCAAGTGACACATTGAACAATCTCGGTAAGGAGTCATCAGGTCCGATCAGCTTCTCCGTTCTGGGAAGGGGACGGGTTCCACCACAACGTGATCCAGAACCCAGGTACATGAGGGATACAGACATATCTGTAGGCCACCTCTTCTGGCATTGCTTTGCTTACCCAGTACCTGAAGGACATGGTGTCATTCACTGTGATTGAGATGGTTGAACGCTGCGTGGGAAGAGAACACTGTCAGTCCAGCTACATGATCAGGGCTCGTCATTGTAGTATAACATAGACATAGACAGATATATCTATACATGGTAATATACATACCTCTTCACAGGGTGTCAACTCCAGAGGATTGCTCCTCATTCATAATCAGCTGCACATTGGTAATATACATACCTCTTCACAGGGTGTCAACTCCAGAGGATTGCTCCTCATTCATAATCAGCTGCACATGGTAATATACATACCTCTTGGCAGGGTGTCAACTCCAGAGGATTGGTCCTCATTCATAATCAGCTGCACATGGTAATATACATACCTCTTCACAGGGTGTCACTCCAGAGGATTGCTCCTCATTCATAATCAGCTGCACATGGTAATATACATACCTCTTGGCAGGATGTCAACTCCCAGAGGATTGCTCCTCAGTCATAATCAGCTGCACATGTAATATACATACCTCTTGGCAGGTGTCAACTCCAGAGGATTGGTCCTCATTCATAATCAGCTGCACATGGTAATATACATACCTCTTGGCAGGGTGTCAACTCCAGAGGATTGCTCCTCATTCATAATCAGCTGCACATGGACGTTGACCTCCTTGTCAGTCTTGAACTTATCATCTATGTTGAGTTCCAGATCCCAGTCTCCTACATTCTCCAGAGCAGGGAAAATTGGCAAGGGTGTGGTGCTTAGAGTGGTATCTCTCTCTCTATTTATCTCTCTCTCTCTCCTCTATCTCCCCCCCCTCTCTCTCTCTCTCTCTCTCTCTCTCTCTCTCTCTCTCTCTCTCTCTCTCTCTCTCTCTCTCTCTCTCTCCTCTCTCTCTCTCTCTCCTCTATCTCCCCCCCTCTCTCTCTCTCTCTCTCTCTGTCTCTCTCTCTCTCTCTCTCTCTCTGTCTCTCTCTCTCTCTCCTCTATCTCTCCCTCTCTCTCTCTCTCTCTCTCTCTCTCTGTCCTCTCTCTCTCTCTCTGTCTCTCTCTCTCTCTCCTCTATCTCTCCCCCCTCTCTCTCTCTCTCTCTCTCTCTCTCTGTCTCTCTCTCTCTCCTTGTGGACGATATATTGTGTAGGCGACAACCACTTTGTTCACTGTAACAGTCTGCACAATACACAGCCCCAAGCACATTGCACGGGCCTGTTCAGCTGAATCAAGTAGTTGTTACAGATGAACGCTCTGTTGAACTTCTTTTTACACGTGGCGCATATAATCAACTGTTTCATCACAGGGAATTATCATCGCAATGGACGACACGGTAGCCCCGTCGCTGTACAGGTTATATCGGCTGGGACCAGGCACGGATTCTTCATAGGTGACAGCTGCTTCGGATTGTGGTGGTGTGGGGAACAATGTCCTTTGCGACTGTAAAGATGTCACTGGCTTGGGTTTGCACACGTTGAACCCTTGTATATCAACGGTCTGCTGTGGAGTTTCAGGCACTTGAGATGCTGGTTGTTGGGGATGTAGGACCCGGGCCTCCTGCTGCGGCACTTGATGAAACGTTTCCAGATGCACCTCAACCTGCTGGGGCTCTAGAGGCTGTGCCGACTGTTGTTGTTGAAAGACATATTCACCACAGACCCTCTCAAGAGCAGCCATGGAGTTCTCTGGGTACCCGAGAGGGGCCATGTCACCAATACAGGCGTTGAAGGTGCTGAGTTACACATCTGTAAGCTGGGTTACCTCATTACAGATGGCGCTTGAAGGTGGTTTCATAGTGGGAAGGGGATCGGTTGTAGCAGAAAATATTGAACCTGGACAAGAGTCAACGTTCCACTGTGGCCTACTGAAATGTGGCTCGGATGCTTGGGACACTTCACTCTCTTGAAAGGCATTTGCATATTCCACATCGGTTAGCATATCATCCGGAACTCTCTCGGTACCCCTGTAACACAAGGCGGAAACAAGTCACCCCCTCTACCCAAAGGCAATAGATTACTATTCAGTAATAACACAATGTGTGTGATAGTTACACTTACGTGACACATGTCATGCTATCCAGGGCAGCAGCAACCTCCTCTGATGTATCACACCCAGACATGGCTGTGATGCTATCCAGGGCAGCAGTAACCTCCTCTGATGTATCACACCCAGACATGGCTGTGATGCTATCCAAGGCAGTCTGAAGCTCCTTTGAGGTAGCACATCCGGCCCTGTTTACGTGCTCTGTCGCAGAGACAACTTCATCAGCCCTATCTTGATACCCAGGCGCATCTAATACAATTGCATGGTCAACTCTACATTCAGGCACATTGTGAGACATTTCACATGTTTCACCAATAGGTTGTTGGAACAATGGTTCAGTTGTAGACTGGGGCTTGGGTACAGCAGACACTACCTCCTTGGTCTGAGTCTCATCAGAGTCTGGCTCCTTAGTCTGAGTCTCATCAGAGTCTGGCTCCTTGGTCTGAGTCTCATCAGAGTCTGGCTCCTTGGTCTGAGTCTCATCAGTCTGGCCCCTTGGTCTGAGTCTCATCAGAGTCTGGCTCCTTGGTCTGAGTCTCATCAGAGTCTGGCTCCTTGGTCTGAGTCTCATCAGTCTGGCTCCTTGGTCTGAGTCTCATCAGAGTCTGGCTCCTTGGTCTGAGTCTCATCAGAGTCTGGCTCCTTGGTCTGAGTCTCATCAGAGTCTGGCTCCTTGGTCTGAGTCTCATCAGAGTCTGGCTCCTTGGTCTGAGTCTCATCAGAGTCTGGCTCCTTGGTCTGAGGTCTCATCAGAGTCTGGCTCCTTGGTCTGAGTCTCATCAGAGTCTGGCTCCTTGGTCTGAGTCTCATCAGAGTCTGGCTCCTTGGTCTGAGTCTCATCAGAGTCTGGCTCCTTGGTCTGAGTCTCATCAGTCTGGCTCCTTGGTCTGAGTCTCATCAGAGTCTGGCTCCTTGGTCTGAGTCTCATCAGAGTCTGGCTCCTTGGTCTGAGTCTCATCAGTCTGGCTCCTTGGTCTGAGTCTCATCAGAGTCTGGCTCCTTGGTTTGAGTCTCATCAGAGTCCTGGCTCCTTGGTCTGAGTCTCATCAGAGTCTGGCTCCATGGTCTGAGTCTCATCAGTCTGTCTCCTTGGTCTGAGTCTCATCAGAGTCTGGCTCCTCGGTCTGTGTCTCATCAGAGTCTGGCTCTTTGGTCTGAGTCTCATCAGTCTGACTCCTTGGTCTGAGTCTCATCAGAGTCTGGCTCCTTGGTCTGAGTCTTATCAGAGTCTGGCTCCTTGGTCTGTCTCATCAGTCTGGCTCCTTGGTCTGAGTCTCATCAGAGTCTGGCTCCTTGGTCTGAGTCTCATCAGAGTCTGGCTCCTTGGTCTGAGTCTCATCAGTCTGGCTCCTTGGTCTGAGTCTCATCAGAGTCTGGCTCCTTGGTCTGAGTCTCATCAGTCTGGCTCCTTGGTCTGAGTCTCATCAGAGTCTGGCTCCTTGGTCTGAGTCTCATCAGAGTCTGGCTCCTTGGTCTGAGTCTCATCAGTCTGGCTCCTTGGTCTGAGTCTCATCAGAGTCTGGCTCCTCGGTCTGTGTCTCAGCAGATTCTGGGTCTGAGTCTCTGCAGACACAGTCTCAGCAGACACTACATCATTGGCACTGAGTCTCATCAGAGTCTGGCTCCTGGGTCTGCGTCTCAGCAGAGGTAGCCCCGGCTGGGGCCGACACAGGCTCTGTGTCATCTGTGGTGGGGGAATTAGGCACAGTGCATACCGTCCCAGAACAGGCAGCATCCTCTGTATACTGATACTCTGGCTCAGAAGATACACATGGTTCAGTATCAGGGTCTTGTTGGACTCCAGCCACTCTGGTACTTTTTTGTTTGATAGGTACACTATGTTTGACTGGAGAGGATACCCTTTCCGCGACATGTTTGGGTACAGAATTGTGACAGTCCTCCTTGTCATCATCGCTAGTGTGAACAGAGTCACTGGAGGAACTTGTGTTGCTTTCATCTCCGCTATCATCTGCACCGGGTTCTCTAGGTAGGTTAGCCTCCTCATTGGTAATCTGTGACATGGTGTAGAACCGCTGATGTGCTATTGTCTACTTCTTCACTGTTGTTTGGTCTCCTGTTGAACATCCAGGCCCTCTTTCTGCAACCACTTTTAACGCTCGACTGAGAACCAGGCTGATTGTAGGACATGTCGACCGATCTCTTCTTAATATTGTCCACAGTCACAGGTTTCTGATGTGGGCCAGTGGACGGTCTATGTGATCTAGGCATGCTGTGGCTTTGTGAAGCAAACCTGTTTTCATATCTGCCAATCTTTGCTGATGTGACGCTGCTACCAAGACCACCATTGCGGCCGCTGCTACAGGAGACTTCGGGACACAACCTTTGAGCATTAAGGCCTGTATTGGGTTCTTTGCTTCGCCTACGGTTGACAGAACTATGGGTCATGTCTCTGCTGCCGCTGGTGGTGTGAGCTCGGCTGTGGTCCCTGGGAGACTGGGCCCCGACGCTGTCCCTTGGGGGGTGGGACCGACGGCTGCCCCTGGTGGGCTGGGGCCGGCTGCTGACATTGTCATGATGTCCGTGTCTCTCACCAGTCTTGCGTTTTGTTTTGGCAGGTTGTCCTTCACAGGGATCCATTCCAGAGGTATACGGCATTTCACCTTTGCTGTAGTAGGACATGACAACGTTTTGTGGCCGTTTGTTGTACCGAGTTGGCGGTCCATCGTAACCCTTGGTCTTCGGTGACAGTCCTATGTCATGACTACCTTGTTGTAACCTGTTTTTGTCAGACCTACGTCTTAAGTCAAAGGGTTGGGGGTGTCTAGGGTACACAGGTACATTGTGTGGAACCAGAAGGTCGTGTTGATATGTGTTGTGGTCCTCTGTGTCATACAGCCTGTCATTAGAGGCTCTTTCATGCCACCTTCTCTGCTGTATGTTGCACAAGGGAGAGGGTGTAGATTCCCTCACTGTGTATATTCCTCAACTCTTAGGCCCATATTGGGATGCTGGTAGTACCATTCGCCTCTGTTATTGTATGTTGAATAAACGTCATGTGACATTCTATCTTTTCTTTCTAATTCTTGTTGTTTTGTAAAGTACTTCACACTAGCACTGGACCATGTCCATGGTTCAGCTGCAAATATACACTGAATTGTCTACTGTCTGTGTAACTAATCTTATATAGGTAGCTGAGGCTCCTCCTAAAAGCTTCAAGGCCGTTTGAAATAATCACCACAAAGGTGTCATCAGGTAGACTATATGTATCTTTCCTGTTTCACTGCTTAGGTGTCAACCTGAGGTGACCTAGTTTCAATGTCTCACTGTGGGTTGTGTATCCAACCACTGCTGTTTCTACGGGCTTCCGATACGTCCAACCACTGCTGAATTGTCCCATTCCGATGTTATGCACATAACCTCGAATCGCCCAATAACTCCTGGGTCTTCCACCCGCTGTTCATCTAACATTGCCTCATACAATCCAGTCAGAGCTGACACCTCCGGCCGCAGCTGGGTCTTCCAACCGCTGTTATGCAGATGAAACTCACACTTTCCAAGTACAGATGACTCACCCAACTAATGTTATCTCCATGGGGCTCCAACACCCAGAGCAAGGTAGAATCGTCCAACCACTGTTATGTATATGGGGCTCCAACACCAAGGTAGATCGTCCAACCACTGTTATGTATATGGGGCTCCAACACCCAGGTAGATCGTCCAACCACTGTTATGTATATGGGGCTCCAACACCAGGTAGATCGTCCCAACCACTGTTATGTAATCTGGGGCTCCAACACAAGGTAGATCGTCCAACCACTGTTATGTATATGGGGCTCCAACACCAAGGTAGATTGTCCAACCACTGTTATGTATATGGGGCTCCAACACCCAGGTAGATCGTCCAACCACTGTTATGTATAAGGGGCTCGGAACATCCAACGCCGGGGGGGGTTTCAGCTGTTATGTCAATGAAGCTCAGACTGTCCAAGTGTGAATGATTCACCCAGCTACTGCTATCTCCATGGTGAGCAAGTGTGAATTATTCACCCAACTACTGCTATCTCCATGGTGAGCAAACATCCACACCAGATAGGTCATTCTATTAGCTATGTCAACTACCGAATAACAGCTTTCTGTTTGGGAGTCTAAGGTGGGCGCTGTTAGTAGCTGATTGACTTTGGACCTGTTGCCGTGCCACCCAAACACGATCTGGTGTAAACAAGGTAACCTTATCTATAAGGCATGTTTGTTCATCCAGCACATTTTCGGTGTGAACAGACACAATAAAGGCGACCTGCATGGGAACATTAGAAAGTGTCTACCGGTTACACATTTAAATGATGGTAAGTGATAATGATGACTCTACAAATAAATGGTCACAGGTCTATTAAAACAGTATCAAGATATCAGGTAAGTGCAGCAATTACGCCATAATCCTACTACTGCCACTGAGGAACTGAAACAACCAGGAATAACACCATAATCCTACTACTGCCACTGAGTAACTGAAACAACCAGGAATAACACCATAATCCTGCTACTGCCACTGAGTAACTGGAACATCCAGGAATAACACCATAATCCTACTACTGCCACTGAGTAACTGAAACAACCAGGAATAACACCATAATCCTACTACTGCCACTGAGTAACTGGAACATCCAGGAATAACACCATAATCCTACTACTGCCACTGAGTCACTGAAACATCCAGGAATAACACCATAATCCTACTACTGCCACTGAGTAACTGGAACATCCAGGAATAACACCATAATCCTACTACTGCCACTGAGTAACTGAAACAACCAGGAATAACACCATAATCCTACTACTGTCACTGAGTAACTGGAACATCCAGGAATAACACCATAATCCTACTACTGCCACTGAGTAACTGGAACATCCAGGAATAACACCATAATCCTACTACTGCCACTGAGTAACTGAAACAACCAGGAATAACACCATAATCCTACTACTGCCACTGAGTAACTGAAACATCCAGGAATAACACCATAATCCTACTACTGCCACTGAGTAACTGAAACAACCAGGAATAACACCATAATCCTACTACTGCCACTGAGTAACTGAAACATCCAGGAATAACACCATAATCCTACTACTGCCACTGAGTAACTGAAACAACCAGGAATAACACCATAATCCTACTACTGCCACTGAGTAACTGAAACATCCAGGAATAACACCATAATCCTACTACTGCCACTGAGTAACTGAAACAACCAGGAATAACACCATAATCCTACTACTGCCACTGAGTAACTGAAACATCCAGGAATAACACCATAATCCTACTACTGCCACTGAGTAACTGAAACAACCAGGAATAACACCATAATCCTACTACTGCCACTGAGTAACTGAAACATCCAGGAATAACACCATAATCCTACTACTGCCACTGAGTAACTGAAACAACCAGGAATAACACCATAATCCTACTACTGCCACTGAGGAACTGAAACATCCAGGAATAACACCATAATCCTACTACTGCCACTGAGTAACTGAAACATCCAGGAATAACATCATAATCCTACTACTGCCACTGAGTAACTGAAACAACCAGGAATAACACCATAATCCTACTACTGCCACTGAGTAACTGAAACATCCAGGAATAACACCATAATCCTACTACTGCCACTGAGTAACTGAAACAACCAGGAATAACACCATAATCCTACTACTGCCACTGAGGAACTGAAACATCCAGGAATAACACCATCATCCTACTACTGCCACTGAGTAACTGAAACAACCAGGAATAACATAATTTATTTGTTGGCAGGTAAAAGATTTGGATGTTGTTACTGGTACAAAGTGTAATTACAAAAGGCTGTACTTCACTATAATGAAAGTTGTACTCTACTTAGCCCGTTTGTGTGTGTGTGTGTGTGTGTGTGTAGAGACATGCACAGTATACATTGTTGTCACTCGGGTTTATTGACCAGTTTATCACAAAACAAAGCAGTGGTACATATCAACTATAGAGACATGTTGCACATTTATAGACCTAATACTGTTCAGTGTAGTAAAAACAGTTTATCATTGACTACATATCCTAGGGACATTTATAGACCTAATACTGTTCAGTGTAGTAAACACAGTTTATCATTGACTACATATCCTAGGGACATTTATAGACCTGATACTGTTCAGTGTAGTAAAAACAGTTTATCATTGACTACATATCCTAGGGACATTTATAGACCTAACACTGTTCAGTGTAGTAAAAACAGTTTATCATTGACTACATATCCTAGGGACATTTATAGACCTGATACTGTTCAGTGTAGTAAAAACAGTTTATCATTGACTACATATCCTAGGGACATTTATAGACCTGATACTGTTCAGTGTAGTAAACACAGTTTATCATTGACTACATATCCTAGGGACTGAGGCTGGCTATGTACGTTTTCAACTGGTCTGCCAGGCTGTTTTGGTTCATTTCCCTCAGTGTTTTGTAAATGGTATCCAGGTAACCGGTCATGTTGAACATGTTCCTTCAGCACTTTTTGCAGGTCAGTTGGTGTTTCTGATAAGCTCAGCCGTGCTGCTTGGTAGTTTCAATGTCCATATGAATCTTTTCAACTGTCCTCTGTCAAGGTCGCAAAGTATATTCAACACCTTCTCTGTCCCAGCACCTTGATGTTTATTGATAACCTTGCCGCGTGTAGCGAAGGCCACAGGTTGGAGCTGACTTGAGGTGTGAGTACAGTCACTGTCTTTGACTCGCTTCACCAGGTCATTGCGACCGATTTTCTTGAGCAGGGTGTTCAACCCTGCCCGTGCTGCAGCTCCGTAATGCAATGCCATAACATCTGCTAACCCGGTTCTATCTGTCACATATTGCAGGTCCAGAGCACTGATGCGGTGTCGATGCGTGATCTCTATCTCGCTCATAACAAACTTCATCTTCTCAATATCATCACGGGTTATATTGTCCCAAAAAATTGAGACTATTTCCTTAGGTGACATAACATTACCATTACCTACTGAGGATGATCCAGGGTAATTTTCCCATGTTGCCATCAAGCTATTACTAGTAATACCTCCCTTACTTCTGGCAGTGTCAATCAGGGCCCGGGCCTTGTCATGAGTACCTCCTATAGACTGGATACTGTCCAACTCTCCATTGTTTAGCATCCTTTGTGCAAAGAGAACATCTGCAATATGGTCCAACATCTTCATCTTGGCAGCATCTATGTAGCTGAGTCTTTTCTTGTAAAGGACATTCATGGTATCGGCTATTCGGTATGTGACACAGGAACAGCTTGTTGAAATATACAACTGCACGTTGGCTCTGCTAGACCTCTGCTTATGACCAACTTTAGTGTTCTGTGTTTTAGAGAAACATCATGACCAACTTTAGTCCAAGCAATATCTGAATAAAGTACATGATGACATGTAATCAAATGGCTTCCATTCATTTTCCCTTTACTAATTCCCTCATAGGAATTAAACAACCAAGTAGACATAGTGATAAGGCGTGTGAAAACACTTTTATTGTACAGTGGACATAGAAGTAACACATTGCCTTGTGAACACCACAGCATTGACAACCGATACACAGAGCAAAGGTGGCCCTGGATTGCCCATTGCTATTGCCGCTTTTAAACGCATCACCTTCCCCATCCACTCTGTCCTCGTGTGTTTCGTAATATCCAGCGAGCAAGGTATCCTCCTTTTCCCCATGAGTAGCTTAGGATGATTTCGTGTAGCGAGGATACCTTTCCGTCTCAGGCTCATTTGTAACCTCACCTTTGTTCGAGTCGATCCCGCGTTCTCCGGGGAGTCTGGATGTTGCGACATAGCAGGTCTCTGTCAGAGTAGCTGCTCCGCCAATGTACTTGCTCCAAGGTATTACAGTGACCACAATCGGCAGCCCTGTCGAGATGGCTGTTGGACAGCACCCTGTTTACAAACTCGGGCTGGTTGAGTGCAGATGGATATGAGTCGAGAGTGTAGACACGGTTGTGTGGTAAGAGTTTGTCACAAGCACAGAAATCACCAAACGTCTGTTGTTAAAATAGCGTCCACACAGTAAACGATGCTTTAAATATGGGAAAAAAAACCATAGCGCCAACATTACCACCATGGATATAAAGGCAAGCTCTCTTTGCGTGTTTGTCGTTGTACCTGCACGGTTACTCTCTTCATGAAACGCTTGACATGTCTCGCGCGAGTTGAACAGGGTTAGATAATGGACACTGCCGTCTTCAACACGGCCTCTTTACAACCGAAGACATCTCTAGCGAGCAAGGCAGCTCGGGCTTGGTTTCTCAGCTCTATCACCTCAGCCAGCTAGAATATCTTTTGGAATCAATGGCAGGACGGGGGCGTACCTGCCGAACGTGTTCACGCCCTGAACTCTTGTCGATGATATCATATTGATACGGAATCTTCGGACAACGCCGTGAAGAAACAAACGCGACCACGACAGGACAGGCTGGCTTTCACATATATGGTTAACCGTCCCCTCGAGCAGCATAACGCCCCTTAGCCGGTTGGTATCTTTCGCACCATAACCAATTTCGACAGGATTCCCCTTTATCGGGTATGAGTACGGGACCTTCTGAACTCCAACTCAGGTTTGTGAAACACGAAGCAGAGCCGCAACGGGACACGGGAAGCTCCAAGGACCCAGTCTGATTACCGGGGTTCGAGTTACCATGGTTTGTATCAAGGAGCAACTGGAACCTGAGCACAGTGTCTGCTGCAGTGTGTTCTGCCACACGTACCCCTGAATGTGGTCTCTGAAAGCGCATCGTTCCAACACAAGTAGGACACCCATTGGGGATCCTCATTAACTCTATGTGTGAGTGGTTCATCCCGGGTCGCTGGACTATCGGGCTCCGCGCTTTCCTTATTCGTCTTGCTGTTTGCTTTTTGTTCTTCTATCTGTCCACTTCTCTCCGCTGCTTTCCTTATCGTCTTGTCTTGTCTTCTGTCGTCCACATTCCTCTACTTCCTCACTTCCTCTCCGCTCTATTTCTTGAGAAATATGAACCGTACCAATCACGGTCGTTATTATCTTGAATGACAACAGTGTAGCGTACCCACTCCCATCTCTTCCCATATGTTGCTTTTCCCAGGCCACAGTAGGACAGAGCGCGATTCCATTCTGGTGGACGAAGTGGGCTTTGTCAATTCTAAGGGTTGCTACTGGCTGTGCTGCCGAAACATTGCATTTCAGAGGGCGAAAGCAAGGGCCACATCACAAAAGTCATGTCAACAAACACTCCGTGGCTGAACAAAGTGGCAGAGTATCCGCGGGGATGGACGGGGAGCCCGCGTTACAACGTTGTGTCGCCAGAGCTCAAGTGTAGGTATCACGAAAGGGAACCGGGACCGACCGCTGCTGCCTCGGGAGGTACTGTCCACAACATATATCCGTAGACAACCATTGAAGGAGCTGATGAAACATGGTCACGCCGAAAGGAATTCGAGAGCGAAGTCACGGTTAGCAGCAGCCACTTCTCCACGGATACCAAGACGGGACAACACACTCACCTTCGAGCCCCGGTCATAAACAAGTTCCTGTCGAATAAACCAGTGTCACCCGGGAATATATGAGTCGTGAGTCTGTGGTCAGAGCTTACTGTAACTGTCTCGACCCAACATTGGAGGAGGCTCTAACTCCTGTGCGGAAGTGTGTTGTGCTGTGCTCGTGGAGTTGACAAGCGGAAAGTATGTGGTGAGTTGGTCACGTCGTCAAAGCCGAGTCAAAGACGATACCAGAAGGTCCTCTAAAATGTATTCCGTCAATCTAAGTTCTTGTGTCCCCGCCGCGAAACGATTGTGTTTGGAGGCGGACTCAGGTCTAAAACAGGGTCAAATGTAAGATCTTATACGAGCCTCGTCCTGGATCGTCAAACGTTGTCTCGGTTGTCTTGTACGAAGCACGAGATCAGTTCCCACGGCCTGAACCCCAGGTGCCGCATGTGCAGCGGAGTCTGAGAGTTTCAACATCCCACCGGAACCGACTAGAGATATGATGGTGTGAAGAGATCCTCCTTTCCCTTAGGCTCTCTTGTAACGGGCCAATAGTACTAAAAGGGGTCCGCTGCGAATTGATTTTTTTTTTTTTTGGCTGAAGCGAACGCAGCAGAGCGCCATATCGCCGTACCCCTTCCAGTGGACAGCTCGAGATGCCACTCGTGTATGCAACTGCTCGGGACACTGGTTGCCTATGGCAAGTGTTATACGTCCCTCGACCACACTCGCAGGGCACACGAAGGAAGCACATTGTAGCGTGTTTACCGATCGCCTTTGGTTGTCCAATGAGAATTAAGGTGTCGATCATGAGTCTCCTAGCAGGTGAGAACGATTACATCTGACTGTATAGGTTTTTGAGCTGGCCGTGATCCATGCTTAGGGGGGGGAGTAGAGATATGTTGCGCTGGAAGGAGGTGAAATACTTCATGAACCGTTATGAGCAAAGGACGGTACTCCCATGGAGCCGTCATTCAACGGCTGCCACGGCCTCACGAGACGCTGTGAAAGCTGGAACACAAACATAGTGGCTAGTAGTCTTTCTTGTGCTTTCTCTTCCGCAATAGCTCTATCAATAACAATGGTTTATAACTGATATCTCTAATGTACTATCCTCTATCCTTTTCTCCAGGTTATGGCCCTGGAGGAATTGAGATACGCGATTTGGATCAAGGTTACTCGTTGTGTACGCCGCTCTCTAAGTGCTCACGATCAGACTCCTGAAAGTGGGTGATGCCCAGAGTAATGTGGAGGAAGTACCTGTTTATCGTGGTTTTGAACAAAAAACCACCACGTCAACGCAACTGGTCGATGTCAAACATCTACTCGAGAACACCCCTAGTAGATCGGGGTTCCAGGTCCGTTCTACAGCAAGTGGTCACATATCAACAACAAGTACATGCTAGGGAAGATGTTGGTGCCAAGGGAACAAATCGCCATGGTTCTCAGTACGGTGTTTGCGATTCAATAGAGGAAACACTGTATTACTGGCACCGGTAATGTCCCTGGGAATGGGCAGTGTTATCCGAGGCGCCACTAAAAAACACAGGATATCGAGTCGGACCATGGGAACTCGAAGGGTGCTGGCTGCAGCAACAAGATGGGCTCCAACATGGACGTGGTTCATGTATAGGCGCTCGCGAAAGGAGTTAAATGTCGCCACAGATATAATGGCGGTGTGTTGGAGACACGCGAACAATCAAGCCCTTACCTGGGGATAGGCTCACTGACAAGGCGCCACGCGAGCAGGGGAAAATGCTATGGGGAAATTGAACGGAGAAAGAAAATGGCAATGGTAACCACGGCAGAGCAGAGAAATGTAGCATCGTGACAACCGGTGGCAAGAAGTCTGTACAGGGAGAGTTACACCAGAGACGATATGCTTTCCAGCTTCTTACTTCTGTGCCCACACCAGAGACTAGATATACAGCGGTGAAAGTCTATCACGCCTAGGTGGTGAGGGTTTATTACAAGTAGCAAGTATCTATAACAATCAACATGCAAAGTGATTCAATAACACAACCAATGCACACGTTGTACAAATGATATGGAGAGTGTCTTATTAGTAGCAATCGGAGGTTACAGTGTTCAATAAACAATTCAATGTGTTAAAAATGATATGGAGAGTGTCTTATTAGTAAGCAATCGGAGCGTTGCAGTGCTTCAATAAACAATTCCCAATGTGTTAAAATGATATGGAAGAGTGTCTTTTATTATTAGCTATCGAGGTTATAATGTATAAGCACAAGGGTTTGCAAACAATGGGTTATTCTTCTTCAAAAACAACTCTGTGGATCTTCCGTTCTATACTTGAGCATCCAACAGGGTTATACCAAAACAACACCGTCACCTACGTCGTAGAAGGTCCTAGGCCATTACCACGTCGGTATGCACGCCTCATCCTCGAGGTAGTATCTGAGAGCGGGATCAATGGCTGGCTGGGTCGACCAATAAAACAATCTTCATCTTCTTCCACGAAGGAGGGGTTGGAGGCAGGTGCGACCCTCATCCCCGTGCGTCAGTGTCGTCCTCGTACGACTCTAATCGTAACTAAGTGTCATCCTTGTGTCAGTATCCCGGTCACCTTGTGGTAGATTCGAAGCTGTTCATCCGCATAATCCATGTCAAAGGATAATCCTTTAGGACAGGGTTGCAATGGCCCGGGGTTCCTTCACAAAAAGCAAAGGGTGGTGGTTGGTAAGTGAGCGTGCTGTGACTTGTATAGTGAGAGGGTTAGACTCTTTTCAGTTCGTGAGGAGGGTAAGGGTAGTAGTGGTTCCCGGTTTGTGGAGCCGCTGGTCGGGGTGTGGGTTAGAGTGAGAATGGGGCTGTGGTATAGTTCATTACAGCTGCGGGTAGCGGAGTCCTGTATCAGGCACGGCTGGGTGAGAAAAAAGACGCAGGGCAGCACCTCTCGAGTGGCTTTCACTCAGATCAGATAAACGCTTTAACAGAAGGGTGAGCCTTAACCAAATGATTAGGATCTAGTGTGTTATGAGCTAGCTGCTTTAAAATATGATATAGAACCCAAAGGAAACTGTTCAGGACAGGTCTGCTTTCCCTGACCCAACTGCCTTTATCTAAAACTTTTTGGTGAGAATCATCCTTTTCTCAAATCCTACCCATGGTTGGAGGAATGAGCACTCTGTTTGTCCTTGTCACATGGATGATTCCGATTTATGTTGGTTTAATATGCGACCTAGTGTCACTCTAACCCCAAAGTTCCACAGTGGACTTCATCTCTGGCCCATGTCCTTTTGACATAGACCTGGGTGCTGTTCATGCCCTTTGACATCAGACCCGCATATCCAATCTAGATTCTGAGTCAGCTGCTGTTTGCTTGAGATGGTTTCAGCGCACCTTGCTCGGGGCATGATCTCGAACATGTAGCTCTCACAGAGTGTCCGCAGGCCAATTGTCCCCGGGCTTTTGCTGATAAGTGGCATATACCGTATCAGCTGGCACAGCTGGAGTGCGATAAGCAAATCAGGGCTTGTGGAGCGTGCGGTGACACGATGGGCTCCGTGGCGTCCATGGTCTATTTTTCCTCTCTCATTGTTGTTGCTGCTGTACTTGCTCTACCTGCTCTCTTCAGCATCCGAAAATGTGGCCCCAGCCACTCTGGGTGAGAATTTTGTACAAGTTGTGTATGAGTCACATATGAACCTCTCAGTGAAACCCATGGCACGTAGAGCGTTCACCGGCAAAGCTGTAAAAACTAGAAACTTAATCCACAGGAACTGGAACTGTCATTTCGTATGACCGTACCTATTAGGAGGTACGCTTTTATACGGGTCAATCTTTTCCATATCGAGTCTTTCCCTGGCTGATCTATAACAGAGAGTTGTACTTGTCCTTATCGGTTTGCTTGTAGTAATAATAGAAAAAAAGCGGGTAGCGTAACCTTGCACATTCACTGTACCTGTTGAACCCCCAGCACCAAGGTCGCCACTACTAGAAGCTAAGCTCACTGATGTGTTCGCTTGATAGCAGGGCCTCGTTTCAACCCCTCTTGAAGCCTCATCTCATGATGTGTCTGCGAGGATCATCGTCCACGTCAAACTTCCTCCGCGTACCAATCTATCCTCGTCATCATAGTAATAACCAGAGGCCACCGTGTCGATCCACGTCGCCGTTGTATCGGTCGTGGTATGAGTGGACTGTGGAGTCTAGTGTCCCCGACTGCCGTTACCCGAGTTTGATTGGTTGTCTAGTGTTTCTGACTCCAGACAAGGCATTTATGATACGACAGAGCCAGCATAGCTAATGAGAATCCCTCTTGATCATTTCGTTGTGCGTTGTTGCGAACCCAAACACCAAAAGGCATTAGTTTCCCGTGATGACATGAGCAGAAACCTTTCAAAAGACATGTCCAGGTTAGCAGGCGGTGCCCTTATCCAAAGCTTGAACCAGCGTTCACCGTTGGCATCCCTATCGACACCAGCGTAATTGTCCGGTTGCTTGCTCCCCTACACTGTTAAACCTTGCTCGCCATTATGTTCCCAACTCCTCTTTGTCTAGACCTTGGAGGTACATTTGGGAGCAGATAGTAGTTAATACCCGTGGCCTGCTGAGAGTCACCGAACCCGTAGATTCTTTCGAAACGTGTGAATCAATGTGTTCCATTATAAAACAGTGGCAGCGAAGAGCTGCCTAGTTCCCTAAATGCGGTTCTGACAGACGGAGGGGTAGACGAAAGATAAGGTGAGAGTCAATAAGCGACCACCAGAGCTGGCTGGAAGAAAATTAGTATTGTCGGCGATGTAGAGAAACAGCCTGGGCCACGTACCTCACGTTCTATACTCAGTAACAGACCTAACGTTGTATCGTTGTCCGATCGGAGCATATGGTGACCTGCAATAACTGTAGGAACAAGTGCACAGGTCGGATGTGATGCTACAACGGTACAATGACCAGGCTATTTTGATATTCATTTGCTGCGTTTGTCTACAGGCTACCTTTGGTATCAATGTACCACGGGTGCTTGTTGATGATGAGCTATCTAGAAAATATGATCGTAACCTGGAAGGTGTTCTTCAAGACCATGAAGGACTATCTAGCAGAAACCCCATGCGAAAACATTGCAACCTATGGACAAGGCAGGCCATGTACGATTAATATTACCGCAAGATGATAACAGGCTGAGGATCCTAGCTGCAGAGGCCCGTTGAACGCCCTTGGACGCTTTGAGTGGAAGAGGGCTCTAGCCGCAACAATGATAATGATGCCATCACGATGAGAAGGACCACCACACTACACCGGTGTCGGACTAGCATAGGAGAAGGGGACAAAATACAATACCCGGGCATGACAAAAACTTTGCATTTATCAAGATAACAAGCTGATGCTCTTAGCTGAGGGCCGTGCAAAGCCATAGAATAGTGACGCTCAACACTTTTTGGCATTAGCTATTGGACTCCACAATGAAATTTCCTAAACAAATCTGCAATATAACAATTGTGTTGATAATAAAGGCACACCAGGTTAGCAAATTGTATACGGTTCTGTCTTTATTCTGCACACATACACACACACACAGGTACAAAACATTAGTACACTAATACATGGTTGTAAAATTAAACAATGTGTTCTCGATTCAAGTGGGGGCAATGATTTTGTGGCTACTGGAAATGGGTTTGCTCGTCTAATTCTCCCAAATTGCTCCCAAAATCAACCTTAGCCTTGGTAAACAGTGTTGGGATTGACATCATAGTACTGTCCTGGTATTAGTCAACCTCATAGCACTTGAGTCCCCATCCTTGTTTGGTACCTTCAGCCCTGCTCATAAGTCATGCTGTCCGGTTCACGTGTCCTTTTTCAACTTGAGGAGCAATGTTCCTGGTGCAGAAGCACCTTTGACGACTTCTGGAATACTGGGGCAGTGTGCCACGGTCAGACAGTTTCACGTTTGATAGGGAACTGTACACGCTTGTCTAGGCTGCATGACTCTGTGATCTCGGATCTTTTGATTCCACCCAATAGGGCTGGGTTCCTCCTTGACCACCGGTCGCAGTGTGTCGGTAGTATTGCAAGCTTCTGGGTCTGTAGATCGGGGAGGGGGTCTGGTACGATATGAATGTTTTACGGTCCCTATTACATTGCACACGCTGTCTAGCCTCTCCCGCTGCGCGTCAAACCCTTTGCACCTGGGGACTAGTCATGGTTGCACTGGTTTTGATCCAGAATAATTATGTCCAGCCTCAATGTTTCTGATCAATCGTAGTCGTCGCGCTTCGTCCCATTGCTCTAAAGCTCCGATATACTAGGTAACCGCACAATTCTCCACTTCCCTACTACTCCTCCAGGGTGTCCTATGATGGTATGCGCTGTAGCGTCGTCCGGAAGGATGTTGTAGCGAACAGTCTTATCTTGGTGCCTCACAGCACCTAAACCCTGTCATGTCCATATGTTCAGGCCTTATGAAAATGTAATAAAAGAAGGTTTGTCTCGATCGCTGCAATAGCGGTCGTTCACATCTGCTGGTGACAAACCTCCGTGAGAGCGTCTGTGCACGCCCAACCGTCAGCAGTCTTTCTTTCCAGCTGCGTAGTTAGGTAACTTTCGCCCTGACTGCCTCCCCTGGACTCGAGTTGGGAAACATTATCGTGCTTGGGTCAGCGCTGGACTGTTCCGATTTTCAATTGCCCCAGGTTGACATTTATTGATAGTTCATATACCCTTTTGGTCTTAGCTAGTCAGCTTTATAATATGAGTACTCTCCAACATGCCCAGATAAAGGACTCTCATTGACTCTGGCCTGATAGATTACGACATCCGACCGGGAACCCTTTCGTCTACATCTCCCGCCTCGAAGGCTTTTCCAACCGCGCTTTGTGTCCCAGTTGCTCCATGTTCCGGCCATAGCCAGGAAAGAGAGACATCTAAGACAACCTTGTAATCCAGTTTCTCGAGGTTCAGCGACGATCAACCTCGCAAAACAGTCCTGTGCACCAACCACTAGCACCCAAACGCACGACTATCTCCCTCAGTTCGTTAGAAGCCGATGTGTTCCTCATGAAGGCGAAAATATGCGGAGTAGAGAGGCGCAGGAACTGCAGGAGAACTCCCCACCACTCCTTATCTCTTTTGAGGCAATTGTCTTCTCGCCACCCACATATCTATATTGAAAGGTTCTTTTCAAGTCGGTGTTAATGGGAGGGGTACTTAGGTTAGGGTTTATAGAAGTTGCCTTGCTTAGACGGGTCGGCTCTCCGCATTATTCCGATAAGGTTCGTGAGCCAAGCCCGAGGGGCCCTCATCCCTTGTCCACACAGCTCGGGTTGGTAGTCCACAGTGACAATCGCCCCTCCGCAGGTTATGCAGTCTTAGGCGGCGGAACTTGATATCTTCAGAGAGTCTATCCACGTAGGAACAGTTCGGCTCAATCAATCGTCAACAGAATGCTTGATGTCTGCTGTAAAGCGATCTTGTCACAACACACCTGACTGCACAGCTCCGGTTCGTCAATCTTCATCAGAGTGCCGGTAACCCGACGCAATTCTCATCGGTTGACGGTTAAGGTTTGGTAAACAAAACGCTTTGCTGTGTGGAGGGCACACCCGCGAGAAAAGCAACAGTATTGAAGTGAATTTCATCGGGAAACACAAAACTCTAGTACGGTCCATTCGAGGGATTAGATTGCTCCTTACCCGTGTGCACATGGAAAGGTTGTCCGTGATGCATTCACTGGGGCACAGTAGGACCACTATGGATTCACCTGAGCTCCAGCAAGCTTGGGTGTAAACGCATACAACAGGGTTGCGATCGCGACCACCGAGCGCTGTCCCTCAAACCCCAGCGAGACCCCGTGGTTACTCAGTCGAGTTGGCCGGTGGAGCGACCCCATTGTAACGCTAGGTCTCTGCCCCTATCGGTGGTTGCAGTCGACTGTGTGAGAGCCAGTCTCTACAAGGTCCGATATCAAACAGAGAAAGGGGAGCGGATGAATAACGATAGACTGGGACCGAGTACAATCGGACTGATAAAAGGACGATTTGCACAAGCTGTGCTAATAAAGGAGCTCGGGGTGGAGTGTGCTAAGCGAGGATGTCTCGAGTTACCGCTGTACGAATATTTAAGGCGCATCGGTGAACGACAAGTCAAAACTCGCGGGATGTACCGGTTTGAACGTATGATAGATAGGGTTGTTGAATATTTCCAAGTCAAAGGAATGCGTTTATGGAACCGTTCAGCTAGAACTCTTCAGGGGCGTCGTGTTGTTGTTGGGTGTTACCAGTAGTTCAATTTGGAGACTCTATCTTCAAGTATATAAAACACCCTCTGCTTTGAGAAAACTGGCCTAGCCCCTTGGGCTAGGAACTATGATCACGTCAACCTGCCCTAGGTCACCTTTACCAGGTGGAGAGAGAGTCTACCGCTATGCCAACCCTTACACACTTTGCCTAGCCCCGAGACAGTGTGGAAAAAGTCTAATGATGATGGGCTGTTCACTAGAGGCTTTCTCCTACACTCGAAGCCCCCCTACCACTGGTTGCCAGTCAGGCACCCCGGCGCCCCAGGTGACCAGAAAAATACACATGTGCCACAACCTTGAGAGTTGGCCGGGAGCCGCGCGCCTCTATCCGTCTGGTGTCTGGTGTCCATAGTGTCAAAGTGGTACAGGTGATTCATGGGGTGGTCTTTCACCCGGTGATTACCAGACCTTTTCTTCTTCTTTTGCATGCAGACGGGTCTTTTCAAGTAATTGTAGCATTACTTTACGTTGTTGCTTAGGGCGCACAGCTGCCGACTCTGCCGACTCTGTCTCTTTGCCATGTAATCGCAGAGTAATGTTTCGTATTTGTCAGCAGAGCATATTTGAGCGCTCCGAGTTGTACTTTTCCAGTGCCTCGCGCTTCCACTGTAAATTGACAATGCTGGTTATGGGAGCGTCACCGAACTGCACCAGTGCGTCGTACGAGTGCTCGGGGCCGGCTCTGATGACTCTATCGGCGAAGTCTCTCCTGAACGCTATCCCGCAGTGCAAGCAGTTCCAAAACTCGTGAGAAGGGCATGTATGCCGAGGCTGCCGCTCCTGGACAACACGGAATGCGTTGTATCTGTGAGCTCAGGCTCTCGGGACAATCTGAAGCCAACATGATCTTGGTCAAAGACGTAGATGCCTTCACAGGCCATGTCCTTTGGTGAGTCTCCCATTCGTACGTATCCATGATCCAGCTGTCGAAGTGTACAGTAGGCAGTGATGTGGGAGAACAACCATATGAGAGAAGCTATCTTTCTGTATAGGTGGTAGCTTGTACTGTTTGTGCAACTGTAGCTCTACCCCTTGTCCAAGGGTAAAGCGATCATAGAGACCTCTTTGGACACGGCTATATTCTTCACCAGACCTGAGGCAGTCTGTATAGGGAAGCCCGATGCTATCAAGTGCTTGAATAACACGACTCTCTCAGCCGTGCAGTTATATCTCAAGTTGTATCTACGGACTGGACCTATCATCGCCATGCACATGTAAGAGAGCAGCTTATCGTTGGTGCTGTGGAAGCTGTTGACCTTAGGTTCATTCTCAGATCTTCGACTTTCAACAGAGCCTGAGGCGTCCAGCTCCGCTTCGGGTACTGCCCAGACAGGAACTGGGCTCCTCCCGACTCCTATTCAGAGATCCGTAAAATTGGTAGAGGCAGCGCAGGGGATAGGAGCTCAGATATCTAGGGGCCTCTAGCTCCTCCAGTGTGTGGCTATGTGATTGGAGTTGGTGGAATATGTCTTTACCCAAAGTCTTCTGCTTGGTTATCTCATCACGTCTCTTCAGGGACTCCAACTGCTCTAGGAACTTGATGGGTTTCAGACTTTCACCGGCGCATCGGTCATCCTTGGTGGCATCGGTTAGGAAAACGCTACCACAGGGTCCGGCTCGACCATTTCGTCGTTGTCGTCGATCCGGAGTTGACACGAGTCCGCGGCTTCTACGGGGATGTCTTTCTGTCCGAACATGAACTGCTCGTGCCTGAGCGTGAAGTGGTAGCACATAATCTTCTCCCACTTCTTCCCAGGTATCGACCGTGATGTCCGTTTCAAAATAACACTCGGGACACTCCTTGGTGTCCATAGCCAGCTGCGGCACCATTGGGTACCGGAGCATTAGCGAAAGGAAGTCCTGCAGCGAATCCAAGGTGTTGAGGGACTCTTCGTGAGAGCACGTCATGACATCTCTGCCCAGCTTCGCGTACACACTGACTGCCTCTGACAGTGTCAGCGGTTGATTTGGGGTACCGACTATGGTTTCTCCCTTCTCTACGCCTCGGCACGTGAGCCACACTGTGTACTCGTTCACCTGTTTGTCACAAGGGTCTTCGGGTGTCGACGACGACCGCGGGCTCCTCAAATGAGTCTAGGAATTGTCCAGTTGTGAGTCAATCTCTCCCAGTACCTCGCTCTGCACCCAAATCGTACAGCTTGATCACTGTCATGTCATTCTCGGCCCTTCCTGATGCTCGCATCAGAGCCTCTAGCGCTCCCGGGGCTACAGTATCTGCGATCTGTCTCTGACCCTCCCACTCCGCTAGACACAACATGAGTCCTATCCATCTGGGGTCTTGTGAGCACGCTGGGTGGTTCACGTCGCTTCTCTTGGAAACAGAGGGCCA